>NC_034188.2:74583112-74600612 GCF_002021735.2 Oncorhynchus kisutch | reverse complement strand
GAGGTGTTGCCATGCACAATAACCCATCTATCACATAGACAGAGAGGTGTTGCCATGCACAATAACACCTGATCTGTCTTCATACACTTATTCTATACACTGGATCAATCAACTAAAATATACTGCCCTGAACCCACTGATCAACTGAACACACACCACAGTAATTGATTGCAGTGGTGGGAAAAGTACCGAATTGTCATACTTGAGTAAAAGCATAGATACCTTTAGTAAAAGTGAAAGTCACCCAGTAAAATTGTCACGCCCTGGTCAAAGTATTTTGTGTTTATCTTTATGTATTTGGTCAGGCCAAGGTGTGGCATGGGGTTTTTGTAATTGTGGTGTGTTTGTCGGAGAGCGGAGAGGCGCTGGTATGAGGAGGCAGCACGGCGACGCGGATGGAAGCCTGAGAGTCAGCCCCAAAAATGTATTGGGGGGGGCTCACAGGGAGTATGGCTATGCCAGGTAGGAGACTTGCGCAAGCTCCCTGTGCTTACCGGGGGGCTGGAGAGACCGGGCAGGCACCGTGTTATGCTGTGGAGCGCACGGTGTCTCCAGTGCTGGTGCACAGCCCGGTTCGGTATATTCCAGCTCCGTGTATCGGCCGGGCTAGATTGAGCGTCGAGCCAAATGCCATGAAGTGCTTACATGGCACCAGCCTTGCGCTCGGTGTCTCCGGTTCGCCTGCATAGCCCAGTGCGGGCTATTCCACCTCGCCGCACTGGCAGGGCAACCGAGAGCATTCAACCAGGTAAGGTTGGGCAGGCTCGGTGCTCAAGAGCTCCAGTGTGCCTGCACGGCCGGTCTATCCGTCACCACCTCTACGCACCAGTCCTCCGGTGGCAGCCCCCCGCACTAGGCTGTCTCTCCGGCCCATCCTTACGGGGGCTCCCTCTTCTCCAGCGCTGCCAGAGCCTTTCTCCTCTACAGCGCTGCTGGATTCTCCCGCCTGTTTAGCGCAGCCAGAGCCTTCCTCCTCTCCTGCGCTGCCGGAGTCTCCCTCCTCTCCAGCGCTGTCAGAGCCTTTCTCCTCTACAGCACTGCTGGAGTCTCCCGCCTGTTCAGCGCAGCCAGAGCTGTCAGTCTGCATGAAGCAGCCCAAGCTGTCAGTCTGCAAGGAGCTGTCAGTCTGCAAGGAGCTGTCAGTCTGCAAGGAGCTGTCAGTCTGCAAGGAGCTGTCAGTCTGCACGGAGCTGTCAGTCTGCAAGGAGCTGTCAGTCTGTAAGGAGCTGCCAGTCTGCAAGGAGCTGCCAGTCAGCACGGAGCCGCCAGAGCTGTCAGTCTGTAAGAAGCCGCCAGAGCTGTCAGCCTATATGGAGCAGCTAGTGCCGCCAGTCTGCCCAGCGCCGCCAGTGCCCCCAGTCTGCCCAGCATCGCCAGTCTGCCCAGCACCGCCAGTCTGCCCAGCACCGCCAGTCTGCCCAGCGTTGCCAGTCTGCCCAGCGTCGCCAGTCTGCCCAGCGCCACCAGTCTGCCTAGCGTCGCCAGTCTGCCCAGCGTCGCCAGTCTGCCCAGCGCCGTCAGTCTGCCCAGCGCCGCCAGTCTGCCCAGCGTCGCCAGTCTGCCCAGCGCCGCCAGTCTGCCCAGCGCCGCCAGATCTGCCAGTCAGCCAGACTCTTCCAGATCTGCCAGTCAGCCAGACTCTTCCAGATCTGCCAGTCAACCAGACTCTTCCAGATCTGCCAGTCAACCAGACTCTTCCAGATCTGCCAGTCAACCAGACTCTTCCAGATCTGCCAGTCAACCAGACTCTTCCAGATCTGCCAGTCAACCAGACTCTTCCAGATCTGCCAGTCAACCAGACTCTTCCAGATCTGCCAGTCAGCCAGGATCTTCCAGATCTGCCAGTTAGCCAGGATCTGCCAGTCAGCCAGGATCTGCCAGTCAGCCAGGATCTGCTGAAACCACCAGCCAGCCAGGAGCTGGTAGATCTATCTACCTGCCTGAGCTTCCTCTCACTCCTGAGCATCCTCTCACTCCTGAGCTTCCTCTCACTCCTGAGCTTTCTCTCACTCCCGAGCTTCCCCTCAGTCCCGAGCTCCTTCAGTCCGGATCTGCTCCTCAGTCCAGTGGGGTTCTGGGTGAGGACTACTAGGCCATGGTCGGTGGCGAGGGTGGACTATCCAGGGACGAAGGGAGAGGGGACTAAGACATTAAATGAGTGGGGTCCACGTCCCGCGCCGGAGCCGCCACCATGGACAGACGCCCACCCGGACCCTCCCTATTGTTTTGAGGTGCGTTCGGGAGTCCGCACCTTAGGGGGGGGGGGTTCTGTCACGCCCTGGTCAAAGTATTTTGTGTTTATCTTTATGTATTTGGTCAGGCCAGGGTGTGGCATGGGGTTTTTGTAATTGTGGTGTGTTTGTCTTGGGGTTTTGGTGGTGGTATTGGGATTGTAGCTTAGTGGGTTATCTAGCAAGGTCTATGGCTGTCTGGAGTGGTTCTCAATCAGAGGCAGGTGCTTATCGTTGTCTCTGATTGGGAACCATATTTAGGCAGCCATATTCTTTGAGTTTGTCGTGGGTGATTGTCCTTAGTGTCCTATGTGTACTCTCGGTTAGTTTGCACCAGATAGGCTGTTTCGGTTTCGTTTATTGTTTTTGTAGTGTTCGTGTAAGTTCGTGTTTCTTTGTTTTATTAAATATGAATCTCAATCAACACGCTGCGTTTTGGTCCGATCCTTGTTCTACCTCTTCGTCAGAGGAGGATATAGAAGAAAACCGTAACAAAAATACTACTTGAGTAAAAGTTTTTAAGTATCAAAAGTAAATGTAATTTCTTAAATATACTTAAGTATCAAAATTAAAAGTACAAATCATTTTAAATTCCTTATATTAAGCAAACCAGACGGCCCAATTTACTTGTTTTTTTTAATTTACGGATATCCAGGGGCATGATTTCAAAATGAAGCATGTGTGTTTAGTGAGTCCGCTAGATCAGAGGCAGCAGGGATGATCAGGGATGTTCTCTTGATAAGTGTGTGATTTGGACCATTTTCTGTCTGTTAAGCCGTGATCTGTTTCACCTGTCCTTGTGCTTGTCTCCACCCCCCTCCAGGTGTCGCTCATTTTCCCCATTATCCCCTGGGTACTTATACCTGTATTCTCTGTTTGTCTGTTGCCAGTTTGTTTTGTTTCGTCAAGCATACCAGTGTTTTCCCCTCTGTTCCTGTCTATTGATTCTTCCTGTTTTTCCCGGTTTTGACCTTTTCTGCCTGCCCTGACCCTGAGCCTGCCTGACGTCCTGTAATTTCGCCCCACTATTCTGGATTATCGATCCCTGCCTGCCTTGACCTGTCGTTTGTCTGCCCCTGTTGCTGTAATTAACATTATTACTACAACACAGTCTGCATTTGGGTCTTACCTTAAATGTGATACTGTCCTGCTAAGCATTCAAAATGTAATCAGTACTTTACTACCACAAAAAAAAAAAAAAGTAATAAATTTAAGTATTCTTACTTAAGTACTTTACACCACTGATTGATCGGTAACATACAGTTGAAGTCGGACGTTTACATACACCTTAGAAAATATGTTTAAACTCAGTTTTTCACAATTCCTGACAATTAATCCTAGTAAAAATTCCCTGTTTTAGGTCAGAATGTGAAATGTCAGAATAATAGTAGAGAGAAGGATTTATTTCAGCTTTTATCTCTTCCTTCTTCTTTCATCAGATTCCCAGTGGGTCAGAATATTACATACACTCAATTAGTATTTGGTGGCATTGCCTTTAAATTGTATAACTTCGGTCAAATGTTTCGGGTAGCTTTCCACAAACATCCCAAAATAAGTTGGGTGAATTTTGGCCCATTCCTGACAGAGCTTGTGTAACTGAGTCAGGTTTGTAGGCATCCTTGCTCGCACACACTTTTCCAGTTCTGCCCACAAATGTTCTATAGGATTGAGGTCAGGGCTTTGTGATGGCAACTCCAATACCTTGACTTTGTTGTCCTTGAGACCTTTTGCCTCAACTTTGGGAGTATGCTTGGGGTCATTGTCCATTTGAAAGACCAATTTGTGACCAAGCTTTAACTTCCTGACTGATGTCTTGAGATGTTGCTTCAATACATCCACATAATTCTTCTTCTTCATGACGCCATCTATTTTATGAAGTGCCCCAGTCCCTCCTGCAGCAAAGCATCCCCACAACATGATGCTGCCACCCCAGTGCTTCACGGTTGGGATGGTGTTCTTCGGGTTGCAAGCCTCCCCCTTTTCTTCCAAACATAACGATGGTAATTATTACCAAACAGTTCTATTTTTGTTTCATCAGACCAGAGGACATTTCTCCAAAAAGTACGATCTTTGTCCCCATGTGCAGTTGTAAACTGTAGCCTGGCTTTTTTATGACGGTTTTGGAGCAGTGGCCTCTTCCTTGCTGAGCGACCTTTCAGGTTTTGTGGATTTGCACTTTTCGCACCAAAGTACGTTCATCTCTAGGAGACAGAACGCGTCTCCTGAGCGGTATAACTGTTGTGTGGTCCCATGGTGTTTATACTTGCGTACTATTGTTTGTACAGATGAACGTGGTTCAGGCGTTTGGAAATTGCTCCCAAAGATGAACCAGACTTTTGGAGGTCCACCATTTTTTTTCGGTCTTGGCTGATTTCTTTTGATTTTCCCATGATGTCAAGCAAAGAGGCACTGAGTTTGAAGGTAGGCCTTGAAATACATCCACAGGTACACCTCCAATTGACTGAAAAGCTCAGATCAGAAGCTTCTAAAGCCATTACATCATTTTCTGGAATTTTCCAAGCTGTTTAAAGGTACAGTCAACTTAGTGTATATAAACTTCTGACCCACTGGAATTGTGATACAATGAATTATAAGTGAAATAATCTGTCCGTAAACAATTGTTGGAAAAATGACTTGTGTCATGCACAAAGTAGATGTCCTAACCGACTTGCCAAAACTGTAGTTTGTTAACAAGACATTTGTGGAGTGGTTGAAAACGAGTTTTAATGACTCCAACCTAAGTGTGACAGATGTTATGACATAATGGCTTGTACCATTCTAATGACAAGGGGGCTTGCTGGAAGGCAAGTGAATTGCTCCAATACATCTAAAACTATAAATTAGAATATTTTTACATTGCCAAGTTTACTATTGCATCTTTCAAAGAAAACTGCACTTTGAATTGGATTCAGGTTTTCATTTATCTCTAACATCTCTCTCCAGTGCATTCTCATTCCTGCTGCCTCTGCTCTTAAATTTCACCACAGAGACCCTCTTCCTCATAATTAAAAAAGTTTGCTTTTAAAACACATTTATTGCTTCTGTGTTTAACCTTGGGAATAAATGGAGAGAGAAAGAGGGTCAGAGAGGGAGAGATGAAATGCTGGTAAGAGTGGAGACACCCGGGAGAGGAGAGAGAAAGAGGGTCAGAGAGGGAGAGATGAAATGCTGGTAAGAGTGGAGACACCCGGGAGAGGAGAGAGAAAGAGGGTCAGAGAGGGAGAGATGAAATGCTGGTAAGAGTGGAGACACCCGGGAGAGGAGAGAGAAAGAGGGTCAGAGAGGGAGAGATGAAATGCTGGTAAGAGTGGAGACACCCGGGAGAGGAGAGAGAAGAGCCAGGATCATTAAGGTAGTCTACTGCTGGCTGGAGAGAACAGAGTGAGGGAGGTGCTCCACTCCTCAGCCAGCACAGGTGTCAATGAGCATTTATTCTGAATAACAAACAGAAAGTATAGGGGAAATGAAATCAGTGCTGGAGACAGCCTTTCTATTGGGTGCTGAGAGAAGGAGTAATGAACGATGGGGGGAGAGGGCGTCTTCAGAGTCCCTCCTTACCACCCTCACCTTTCTCATCACCTCCAATTCATCCCTCTAATCCCCTCTCATCCCCTCTTATCCCCTCTCACTCCCTCTAATCCAGGCTGTATCACAATCAGCCATGATCGGGAGTCCCATAGGGTGGCGCGCAATTGGTACAGCGTCGTCCGGGTTTGGCAGGTGTAGGCCGTCATTGTAAAGAATATGTTCTTAACTGACTTGCCTAGTTAAATAAAGGTTACATTTTTTTAGCAATAAATAAATATACTTCCGCTCATCCCCTTTCATCCCCTTCACCCCCTCTTACCCCCTCTAATCCCTTCTCATCCCCTCTAATCACCTCTCAACCGCTCTAATCGTCTCTCACCCCCTCCCACCCCTCTAATCCTCCCTCATCCCCTCTCATCCCCTCTCACCCCCTTTAATCCCCATCTAATCCCCTCTCATCCCCTCTCATCCCCATCTAATCCCCTCTCATCCCCTTTCATCCCCTCTCACCCCCTTTCATCCCCTGTCATCCCCTCTCAGCCCCTGTCATCCCCTCTCACCCCCTCTAATCCCCTCTCAACCCCTCCTACCCCTCTAATCCCCTGTCATTGCCTCTCTACCCCTGTCATCCCCTCTTATCCCCTCTCACACCCTCTCACCCCCTCTAATCCCCTCTAATTCCTTCTCATCCCCTCCTATCCTCTCTCACCACCTCTAATCCCCTCTAATCCCTGCTCTTCCCCTCTCACCCCCTCTCACCCCTCTCATTGCCTCTCATCGCCTCTCTTCCACTGTCACTCCCTCTCATCGCCTCTTATCCCCTCTCACACACTGTAATCCTCTCTCATGCCCTCTCACACACTTTCATCCCCTTTAATCCCCTCTAATCCCCGCTCATCCAATCTCACAGTCTCTCATCCCCTCTTATCCCCTTTCATCCCCTTCCACCCCCTCTAATCCCCTCTCATCGCGTCTCATCCACTGTCATCCCCTCTCATCGCGTCTCATCCCCTGTCATCCCCTCTCATCGCCTCTCATCCCCTGTCATCCCCTCGCACCACCTCTCACCCCCTCTAATCCCTTCTCATCCCATCCCACCCCCTTTCATCCCCTCTCACCCCCTCGAATCCCCTCTAATCCCTTCTCATCCCCTCCTATCCTCTCTCATCCCATCTAAGGAGGGAGGGAGGGAGGGAGGGGGGGATGAGGGGACGAGGGGGGAGGGAATGAGGGAATGAGGGAGGGAGGGGACGAGGGAATGAGGGAGGGAGGGAGGTAGATAAATGAATGAGTGAAAGTGAAGCTTCATGAGGTAGTCACCTGGAATGCATTTCAATTAACAGGCATGCCTTGTAAATTAATTTGTGGAATTTCTTTCCTTCTTGATGCGTTACAGCCAATCAGTTGTGCTATGACAAGGTAGGGTTGGTATACAGAAGATAGCCCTATTTGGTAAAAGGCTGTCACGCCCTGGTCGAAGTATATTGTGTTTGTCTTTATTTATTTGGTCAGGCCGGGGTGTGACATGGGTTTATTGTGGTGTGTTTTGTCTTGGGGTTTTGTTAGGTATTGGGTGTGTGGCTTAGTGGGGGTATCTAGCATAGTCTATGGCTGTCTGGAGTGGTTCTCAATCAGAGGCAGGTGTTTTTCGTTGTCTCTAATTGGGAACCATATTTAGGCAGCCATATTCTTTGAGTGTTTCGTGGGTGATTGTTCCTGTCTTTGTGTTTGCACCAGATAGGGCTGTTTTGAGTTCTCACGTTTATTGTTTTCGTTAGTTTATTCATGTATAGTTTTTTCTTCATTAAACAAACATGAATCATCATCACGCCGCATTTTGGTCCGACTCTCCTTCAACTAAAGAGAACCGTTACAGAATCACCCACCACAACAGGACCAAGCGGCGTGGTAACGGGCAACAGCAAAAGAAGAAGCAGGAGAAGGAACAGAGGCAGCAGCAGGAACAGCAACAGGAGAGGCAACAGAGGCAGCAGCAGCAGGAACAGCAACAGCGAGGTCAGGATTTCGGGACATGGGAGCAGAATCTGGACTACACAACTTGGGAGGAGATAGACAGGTGGGCGGTCGACCCAGGGAGAGTGCCGGAGCCCGCCTGGGATTCGATGGAGCAGTGTGCGGAAGGTTACAGGACAATGAAGTTGGCGAAGCAAGCACGGCGGCGCGGACGGAAGCCCGAGAGCCAGCCCCAAAAATGTCTTGGGGGGGGGGTGGCTCACAGGGAGTATGGCTACGCCAGGTAGGAGACCTGCGCAAACTCCCTGTGTTTACCGGGGGCTAGTGAGACCGGGCAGGCACCGTGTTATGCTTTGGAGCACACGGTGTCCCCAGTGCGGTACATTCCAGCTCCGCGTATCGGCCGGGCTAGAGTGAGCGTCGAGCAAAGTGCCATGAAGCCGGCTCTACGCATCTGGTCCCCAGTGCGTCTCCTTGGGCCGGCTTACATGGCACCAGCCTTGCGCACGGTGTCTCCGGTTCGCCTGCATAGCCCAGTGCGGGCTATTCCACCTCGCCGCACTGGCAGGGCGACCGGGACCATTCAACCGGGTAAGGTTGGGCAGGCTCGGTGCTCAAGAGCTCCAGTGCGCCTGCACGGTCCGGTCTATCCAGTACCACCTCCACACCCCAGCCCTCCGGTAGCAGCTCCCCGCACCAGGCTTCCTGTGCATGTCCTCGGCCCAGTACCAGCAGTGCCAGCACCACGCATCAGGCCTACAGTGCGCCTCGCCTGTTCAGCGCTGCCAGAGCCTTCCTCCTCTACAGCGCTGCCGGAGTCTCCCGCCTGTTCAGCGCAGTCAGAGCCTTCCTCCTCTTCAGCGCTGTCGGAGTCTCCCGCCTGTTCAGAGCTGTCAGTCTGCATGGATCAGCCAGAGCTGTCAGTCTGCATGGAGCAGCCAGAGATGCCAGTCTGCATGGAGCAGCCAGAGCTGTCAGTCTGCAAGGAGCTGCCAGTCTGCAAGGAGCTGCCAGTCTGCAAGGAGCTGCCAGAGCTGCCAGTCTGCATGGAGCAGCCAGAGCTGCCAGTCTGCAAGAAGCCGCCAGAGCTGCCAGTCTGCAAGAAGCCGCCAGAGCTGCCAGTCAGCATGGAGCAGCCAGAGCCGCCAGTCAGCATGGAGCAGCCAGAGCCGCCAGTCAGCATGGAGCAGCCAGAGCCGCCAGTCAGCATGGAGCAGCCAGAGCCGCCAGTCAGCATGGAGCAGCCAGAGCTGCCAGTCAGCATGGAGCAGCCAGAGCCGTCAGTCTGCCAGGATTCGCCAGTCAGCCAGACTCTTCCAGATCCGCCAGTCAGCCAGACTCTTCCAGATCTGCCAATCAGCCAGACTCTTCCAGATCCGCCAGTCAGCCAGACTCTTCCAGATCTGCCAGTCAGCCAGGATCCGCCAGTCAGCCAGACTCTTCCAGATCTGCCAGTCAGCCAGACTCTTCCAGATCTGCCAGTCAGCCAGACTCTTCCAGATCTGCCAGTCAACCAGACTCTTCCAGATCCACCAGTCAGCCAGACTCTTCCAGATCGCCTGTCAGCCGGGATCTGCCAGAACCGCCAGCCAGCCAGGATCTGCCGGATCCAACTATCTGCCTGAGCTTCCTCTCAGTGCTGGGCTTCCTCTCAGTGCTGAGCTTCCCCTCAGTGCTGAGCTTCCCCTCAGTCCCGAGCTTCCCATCAGTCCCGAGCTTCCCATCAGTCCCGAGCTTCCCCTCAGTCCCGAGCTGCCCCTCAGTCCCGAGCTGCCCCTCAGTCCAGTGGGGTTCTGGGTGAGGACTACTAGGCCATGGTCGGCGGCGAGGGTGGACTATCCAAGGACGCGAGGGGGAGGGACTAAGACATTGATAGAGTGGGGTCCACGTCCTGCGCCGGAGCCGCCACCATGGACAGACGCCCACCCGGACCCTCCCCTATGGTTTTTGGTGTGCGTCCGGGAGTCCGCACCTTAGGGGGGGGGGGGTCACGCCCTGGTCGAAGTATATTGTGTTTGTCTTTATTTATTTGGTCAGGCCGGGGTGTGACATGGGTGTATTGTGGTGTGTCTTGTCTTGGGGTTTTGTTAGGTATTGGGTGTGTGGCTTAGTGGGGGTATCTAGCATAGTCTATGGCTGTCTGGAGTGGTTCTCAATCAGAGGCAGGTGTTTTTCGTTGTCTCTGATTTGGAACCATATTTAGGCAGCCATATTCTTTGAGTGTTTCGTGGGTGATTGTTCCTGTCTTTGTGTTTCCTTCAACTAAAGAGAACCGTTACAAAGGCCAAGTCCATCTTATGGCAAGAACAGCAAAATAAGCAAAGAGAAGTGACAGTCCATCATTACTTTAAGACACGAAGGTCAGTCAATATAGAACATTTCAAGAACTTTGAAAGTTTCTTCAAGTGCAGTCACAAAAACCATCAAGCGCTATGATGAGAGGGGCTCTCATGAGGACCAACACAAAAATGGAAGACCCAGAGTTACCTCTGCTGGAGAGGATATATTCATTAGAGTTACCAGCCTCAGAAACTGCAGCCCAAATAAATGCTTCACAGAGTCCAAGTAACAAACATCAACTATTCAGAGGAGACTGCATGAATCAGGCGTGGGGCTGCTTTGCTGGTGACACTGTCTGTGATTTATTTAGAATTCAAGGCACACTTAACCAGCATGGCTACCACAGCATTCTGCAGTTATACGCCATCTCATCTAGTTTGCGCTTAGTGGGACAATAATTTGTTTTTCAACAGGACAATGACCTAACACACCTCCAGTCTGTGTAATGGCTATTAAAACAAGAAGGAGAGTGTTGGAGTGCTGCATCAGATGACCTAGCCTCCAAAATCACCCGACCTCAACCCAATTGAGATGGTTTGGGATGAGTTGGACTGCAGAGTGAAGGAAAAGCAGTCAACAACTGCTGAACTCCTTCAAGCTTTCCAGGTAAAGCTGGTTGAGAGAATTCCAAGGTTGTGCAAAGCTTCATCAAGGCAAAGGGTAGCTACTTTGAAGAATCTAAAATATATTTTGAATTGTTTAACACTTTTTTGGTTACTACATGATTCCATGTGTGTTATGTCATAGTGATGATGCCTCCACTACTATTCTAGAATATTGGGTGTGTCCACACTATTTCTCTCTCTCTATCTCACACATGCATGCAGGCACAGTAAGGCTGTGTTTACACCCCTTTGCCTCTCTTTCTCTCTCTCTAACCCTGTTTCAACTCCTCCCTCTGTCACTGTTTCTAGCCCTCTCTCTGACCCTATTTCTAGCCCTCGCTCTGTCCTTGTTTCCAGCCCTTTCTCTGACCCTGTTTATAGCCCTCTCTCTGAAAGTTTCTAGCCCTCTCTCGCTGAGGCAGTGTGTGTATGTGTGATGTGTGTGTGTTCTCTAGTCCCCTGATGTCCCCTTTTCCCTGACAGGCTGTTTGCTGCAGCACCACTTACCGTCTCCATGTATTATGCCTGCATGCATCGAGTGGTGTGTGTGTGTGTGTGTGTGTGTGTGTGTGTGGGTGGGTGTAAGTGGGTGTAAGTGTGTGTGTGTGTGTGTGTGTGTGTGTGTGTGTGCTGGGAGGTGTGTGTATGTGCATGTGTGTGAGGGTGTGTGTGGGTGTGTGTGGTTGTGCGTGCTGGGAGGTGTGTGTATGTGCATGTGTGTGAGGGTGTGTGTGGGTGTGTGTGGGTGTGCGTGCGTGCTGGGAGGTCTGTGTTTGTGTGTGTGCGAGGGTGTGTGTGGGTGTGTGTGTGTGTGTGGGTGTGTGTGGGTGTGCATGCGTGCTGGGAGGTGTGTGTGTGTGTGTGTGTGTGTGTGTGTGTGAGGGTGTGTTTGGTTGTGTGTGGATGTGCGTGCTGGGAGGTGTTTGTGTGTGTGTGAGGGTGTGTGTGGGTGTGTGTCGGTGTGCGTGCTGGGAGGTGTGTGTGTGTGTGTGTGTGAGGGTGTGAGTGGGTGTGTGTGGGTGTGCGTGCTGGGAGGTGTGTGTGTGAGGGTGTGTGTGGGTGTGTGTGCTGGGAGGTGTGTGTGTGAGGGTGTGTGTGGGTGTGTGTGGGTGTGTGTGCTGGGAGGTGTGTGTGTGAGGGTGTGTGTGGGTGTGCGTGCTGGGAGGTGTGTGTGTGAGGGTGTGTGAGGGTGTGTGTGGGTGTGCGTGCTGGTAGGTGCGTGTGGGGGTGACATGACAGAAGAAGACAGATGTGTTTTCACAGTCATAAATATCATTCAAATTAGAGCACAGCACTTTGCACAACTGACACAGGCTATGAAAACAAAGGAAAACAGACTCAGACCCTGATATTTATTTGATGTTTGGGTTACAGTGTGTGTGGGGTGTCTGTGCGATATCGTGTGCAGGTCTATGTGGAAAGCATGTGTACTGTAGTGTATGAGATAAAATACTGTATGTCTTTGTATGCACATACAAATGTACTGCATGTACAGCACATGTACAGTATATGTGTGTGAGTAAGCAGTTTTGTAAGAGTGTGTGTAAGTGAGTGTGTCTGTTTGTTTGTCTGTATATGGGTGTGTATCAGTGGAGGCTGCTGAGGGGAGGATAGCTCATAATAATGTCTGGAACATAGCAAATGGAATGCTATCAAACACATGGAAACCACTTGTTTGATGAATTTGATACCATTCCACTTATTCCACTCCAGTCATTACCACGAGCCAGTCCTCCCCAATTAGCTGGACACAGGGGGATAACAGGAAGAAAGAGTGGAGAGAGTAGAGAGAGTGAAGAGTGTTGAGAGAGTGGAGAGAGTGAAATGTGGAGAGAGTGGAGAGAGTAGAGAGAGTGAAGAGTGTGGAGGGAGGGTAGAGAGTATAGAGAGTAGAGAGAGTGAAGTGTGGAGAGAGTGGAGAGACTGGAGAGAAAGAAAATTAGTAATAAGTATATTATGCTCTGTGGAAGAGTTGGACACAGGTGGATACCAGGAAGAGCTGGACACAGGGGGGATAACAGGAAGGGCTGGACACAGGGGGATAACAGGAAGAGCTGGACACAGGGGGGATAACAGAAAGGGCTGGACACAGGGGGATAACAGGAAGAGCTGGACACAGGGGGATAACAGGAAGAGCTGGACACAGGGGGGATAACAGGAAGAGCTGGACACAGGGGGATAACAGGAAGAGCTGGACACAGGGGGGATAACAGGAAGAGCTGGACACAGGGGGGATAACAGGAAGAGCTGGACACAGGGGGATAACAGGAAGAGCTGGACACAGGGGGGATAACAGGAAGAGCTGGACACAGGGGGATAACAGGAAGAGCTGGACACAGGGGGGATAACAGGAAGAGCTGGACACAGGGGGGATAACAGGAAGAGCTGGACACAGGGGGGATAACAGGAAGAGCTGGACACAGGGGGGATAACAGGAAGAGCTGGACACAGGAGAATAACAGGAAGAGCTGGACACAGGGGGATAACAGGTAGAGCTGGACACAGGGGAATAACAGGAAGAGCTGGACACAGGGGGGATAACAGGAAGAGCTGGACACAGGGGAATAACAGGAAGAGCTGGACACAGGAGGAATAACAGGAAAAGCTGGACACAGGGGGATAACAGGTAGAGCTGAACACAGGGGGATAATAGGAAGAGCTGGACACAGGGGGATAACAGGAAGAGCTGAACACAGGGGGATAATAGGAAGAGCTGGACACAGGGGGATAACAGGAAGAGCTGGACACAGGGGAATAACAGGAAGAGCTGGACACAGGGGAATAACAGGAAGAGCTAGACACAGGGGGATAACAGGAAGAGCTGGACACAGGGGGGATAACAGGAAGAGCCGGACACAGTGGGGGATAACAGGAAGAGCTGGACACAGGGGAATAACAGGAAGAGCTGGACACAGGGGAATAACAGGAAGAGCTGGACACAGGGGAATAACAGGAAGAGCTAGACACAGGGGGGATAACAGGAAGAGCTGGACACAGGGGGGATAACAGGAAGAGCCGGACACAGGGGGATGACAGGAAGAGCTGGACACAGGGGGGATAACAGGAAGAGCTGGACACAGGGGGGATAACAGGAAGATCTGGACACAGGGAGGATAACAGGAAGAGCTGGACACAGGTGGACAACAGGAAGAGCTGGACACAGGGGGATAACAGGAAGAGCTGGACACAGGGGTATAACAGGAAGAGCTGGACACAGGGGGGGGATAACATGAAGAGCTGGACACAGGGGAATAACAGGAAGAGCTGGACACAGGGGGATAACAGGAAGAGCTGGACACAGGGGGGATAACAGGAAGAGCTGGACACAGGGGGGATAACAGGAAGAGCTGGACACAGGGGGATGACAGGAAGAGCTGGACACAGGGGGGATAACAGGAAGAGCTGGACACAGGGGGGATAACAGGAAGAGCTGGACACAGGGAGGATAACAGGAAGAGCTGGACACAGGGGATAACAGGAAGAGCTGGACACAGGGGGATAACAGGAAGAGCTGGACACAGGGGGATAAAAGGAAGAGCTGGACACAGGGGGGATAACAGGAAGAGCTGGACACAGGGGGAATAACAGGAAGAGCTGGACACAGGGGGATAACAGGAAGAGCTGGACACAGGGGGATAATAGGAAGAGCTGGACACAGAGGGATAACAACCTAATGAAAGTGAGAAGTAAGGATGAAAAGAGGAGAGTTGTTATTTTCTGCCAATGATAGATAGACGTGAGTAAGCGAGAGAGTTCCACGTTTTTTTTGCTGGCATCTCGATTGGTGTCAGATAGGGATTTATAGCCAGAGCGGTGCCCAACTTGGCGGCCGGAGCGAGGGACATTGGAGCTCTGGGGGTGTCGTGCCACAAATAAATCAGCCATCGCCATGGTGACGTGCTTCCTCCTCCGACATGCCAACATGCCATTTGTGTAGAAATGACCTGAGCAGGTGCACTGGTAATGTTCTACCGGTTCCCCCAATATCTAGGACATTGCAGGAGAGGAGGGGTGATTGTAGGGTTGCTTTAGAACCGACAGCCAGGAAAGAAGGAGAGAGAAAATGGGGAGAGAGGGATGGAGAGATAGAGTGTGTGTTTATATGAGTGAATGCTAGAACTGTAGTACTATTCTGGGTAGAGGTGTGTGTGTGTGTGTGTGTGTGTAGAGGGGATAGGATGTGTTGTGTCAAACAGGATGAGGCCTGTCTTTCCCCTGGCCTAAGTAAGGTTCAGTCCATGAGCTCTAACCACTCTGTATGGAAAAACCACTGTTGGCCCAGTCTTCAGTTCCTTACCCCTGCCAGAGCTCTGAGAACAGCACATGATTCAGCTGGACAAAGTCAATAGGATCAAACACAGAACTATCTTACACTCATTCACACATTGGCTGTTTGTTCGCTCACTCGTTCATTCGTTCATCCATTCACTTGTTAATTAGATTATTTGTGTTTTCTTTGTGTTTTTACTCAAGAGGGACCCAACAATTGCTGGGCATGATGGCCAACCTTCCTGCATGCTGGATTTATATTTGGGGACTGTTGATTAAACTGGCACACACGCACGCGCGCGCGCGCACACACACACACACACACACACACACACACACACACACACACACACACACACACACACACACACACACACACACACGATACCCAATAATTATCAAAATCCAGAAAAGAGACGTTAAATTCTACAACCACCTAAAAGGAAGTGATTCCCAAACCTTCGATAACAAAGCTATCCCCTACAGAGAGATGAACCTGGAGAAGAGTCCCCTAAGCAAGCTGGTCCTGGGACTCTGTTCACAAACACAAACAAACCCCACAGAGCCCCAGGACAGTAGCACAATTAGACCCAACCAAATCATGAGAAAACAAAAAGATAATTATTTGACACATTGGAAAGAATTAACAAAAAAACAGAGCAAACTAGAATGCTATTTGGCCCTCAACAGAGAGTACACAGTGGCAGAATACCTGACCACTGTGACTGACCCAAACTTAAGGAAAGCTTTGACTATGTACAGACTCAGTGAGCATAGCCTTGCTATTGAGAAAGGCTGCCGTAGGCAGACATGGCTCTTAA
Organism: Oncorhynchus kisutch; assembly: GCF_002021735.2. NCBI lineage: Eukaryota > Metazoa > Chordata > Actinopteri > Salmoniformes > Salmonidae > Oncorhynchus > Oncorhynchus kisutch. The sequence goes on along the minus strand of NC_034188.2, from coordinate 74,584,844 downwards.
GAGAAGACAGGCTATGTGCTCACTGCCCACAAAATGAGGTGGAAAACGAGCTGCACTTCCTAATCTCCTGCCCAATGTATGACCATATTAGAGACACATATTTCCCTCAGATTACACAGATCCACAAAGAATTCGAAAACAAACACAATTCTGATAAACTCCCATATCTACTGGGTGAAATACCACAGTGTGCCATCACAGTAGCAAGATTTGTGACCTGTTGCCACAAGAAAAGGGCAACCAGTGAAGAACAAACACCATTGTAAATACAACCCATATTTATGCTTATTCATTTTCCCTGGTGTACTTTAACCATTTGTACACTGTTACAACACGGTATATATTCGTAATATGACATTTGTAATGTCTTTATTCTTTTGGAACTTTTGTATGTGTAATGTTTACTGTTAATTTTTTATTGTATATTTCACTTTTGTATATTATCTACCTCATTTGCTTTGGCAATGTTAACACATGTTTCCCATGCCAATAAAGCCCCTTGAATTGAAATGAATTAAAAGAGAGAGGAAGAGAGAGGGGAGAAAGAGGGAGTGAGTGAGAGAGAGAGAGAGATGAGAGAGAGAGAAGAGAGAGAGAGAAGAGAGAGAGAGAGAGAGAGAGCGAGAGAGAGAGAGAGAGAGAGAGAAGAGAGGGGGAGAGAGATAGAGAGAGGAAGAGAGGGAGAGAGAGAGAGAGAGAGAGAGAGAGAAGAGAGAGAGAGAGGAGAGAGAGAGAGAGAGAGAGAGAAGAGAGAGAGAGGGGGGAGGAGAGATAGAGAGAGGGAGAGAGGGAGAGAGAGAGAGAGAGAGAGGAGAGAGAGAGAGAGAGGAGAGAGAGAGAGAGAAGAGAGAGAGAGGAGAGAGGGGGAGAGATATAGAGAGAGGAAGAGAGGGAGGAGAGTAGAGAGAGAGAGAGAGAGAGAGAGAGAGAGAGAGAGAGAGAGAGAGGGGGAGAGAGGAGGGGGGAGAGAGAGGAAGAGAGGGAGAGAGAGAGAGAGAGAGAGAGAGAGAGAGAGAGGGGGAGAGTGATCGAGTTAAAGCTACTGTGGGTTTGCTGGAGCAGTTCTGTGTTCTGTTCTGTATACTGTCCTTGTTCTCAACATAGTGTGGTCCCTGCTGCTACCTCACTGTCAACTAGTCACGGAAATATCCCCACCGGTCTGTCGGTCAGTCGGTCAGTCGGTCAGTTCGGTCAGTCTGTCTGTCTGATGCACAGCTGGACAGTTTGTGTGTCTGCATGTGTGTCATATGAGCAGTTAGTGACATTAAGTAAGTTGTGAGGAGGTTTTTGAGTTTAGAGTAAGAAGATTGGAATGGTATGCTTGGGTAGGAAAATGTAGCATGGGAGTGGGTGGGCACTTGACATAGCTAAATAGGCCGTACAGAAAGCCATAAGGGTTGAAGTTCTGGGGGGATTGTGGGTTTAAGCACGCCTGAGTCTGTGTGTGTTTAAGCACGCCTGAGTCTGTGTGTGTGTTTAAGCACGCCTGAGTCTGTGTGTGTGTTTAAGCACGCCTGTGTGTTTGTGTGGTTTAAGCACGCCTGAGTCTGTGTGTGTGTTTAAGCACGCCTGAGTCTGTGTGTGTTTAAGCACGCCTGAGTCTGTGTGTGTGTTTAAGCACGCCTGAGTCTGTGTGTGTGTTTAAGCACGCCTGTGTGTTTGTGTGTGTTTAAGCACGCCTGAGTCTGTGTGTGTGTTTAACCATGCCTGAGTCTGTGTGTGTGTGTTTAAA
>NC_034188.2:74581301-74583012 GCF_002021735.2 Oncorhynchus kisutch | reverse complement strand
GGGAGAGAGAGAGCACAAATTCCATCTAGACACTGTTGCTCTAGAGCACACAAAAAACTATACATACCTTGGCCTAAACATCACCACCACAGGTAACTTCCACAAGCTGTGAACGATCTGAGAGACAAGGCAAGAAGGGCATTCTATGCCATCAAAAGAAACATAAATTTCAACATACCAATTAGGATTTGGCTAAAAATACTTGAATCAGTCATAGAGCCCATTGCCCTTTATGGTTGTGAGGTCTGGGGTCCGCTCACCAACCAAGACTTCACAAAATGGGACAAACACCAAATTGAGACTCTGCACGCAGAATTCTGCAAAAATATCCTTCGTGTACAACGTAGAACACCAAATAATGCATGCAGAGCAGAATTAGGCCGATACCCACTAATTATCAAAATCCAGAAAAGAGCTGTTAAATTCTACAACCACCTAAAAGGAAGCGATTCACAAACCTTCCATAACAAAGCCATCACCTACAGAGAGATGAACCTGTAGAAGAGTCCCCTAAGCAAGCTGGTCCTGGGGCTCTGTTCACAAACACAAACACACACTACAGAGCCCCAGGACAGCAGCACTATTAGACCCAACCAAATCATGAGAAACAAAAAGATAACTACTTAACACATTGGAAGGAATTAACAAAAAAACAGAGCAAACTAGAATGCTATTTGGCCCTACACAGAGAGTACACAGCGGCAGAATACCTGACCACTGTGACTGACCCAAAATTAAGGAAAGCCTTGACTATGTACAGACTCAGTGAGCATAGCCTTGCTATTGAGAAAGGCCGCCGTAGGCAGACATGGCTCTCAAGAGAAGACAGGCTATGTGCTCACTGCCCACAAAATGAGGTGGAAACTGAGCTGCACTTCCTAACCTCCTGCCCAATGTATGACCATATTAGAGAGACATATTTCCCTCAGATTACACAGATCCACAAAGAATTCGAAAACAAATCCAATTTTGAAAAACTCCCATATCTACTGGGTGAAATTCCACAGTGTGCCATCACAGCAGCAAGATTTGTGACCTGTTGCCAAGAGAAAAGGGCAACCAGTGAAGAACAAACACCATTGTAAATACAACCCATATTTATGCTTATTTATTTTATCTTGTGTCCTTTAGCCATTTGTACATTGTTAGAACACTGTATATATATATATATATATAATATGAAATTTGTAATGTCTTTACTGTTTTGAAACTTCTGTATGTGTAATGTTTACTGTTAATTTTTGTTGTTTTTCACCAATAAAGCCCTTGAATTGAATTGAATTGAGAGAGAGAGAGGGAGAGAGAGGGAGAGAGAGGGAGAGAGGTGAGAGAGAGAGAGAGAGAGAGAGAGAGAGAGAGAGAGAGAGAGAGAGAGAGAGGGAGGGGGGGGGGGAGAGAGAGAGAGAGGGAGAGATAGAGAGAGAGGGGAGAGAGAGAGAGAGAGAGAGAGGGGGAAGAGGGAGAGAGAGAGAGAGAGAGGGGAGCGAGAGAGAGAGGGAGCGAGAGAGAGAGAGAGAGAGAGGAGAGAGAGAGAGGGAGAGGGGAGTATCCAATATTTCCCCTCTGACTCAGCCCCCACCACAAACCAACTTAAATGAGAAACACTAACACTCCCAGTGTGGGCCAGGACTCTGTAATGCTGTAATGGTGCTGTGTTAGCTGGTTTCACAATGTTGTGTTGTTGTTTTGGCTTCTATGTTTGTTTTATATC
>NC_034188.2:74511301-74576301 GCF_002021735.2 Oncorhynchus kisutch | reverse complement strand
AGTAAATAGCTAGAGACAGGCATGTTTAAACTTCAGTAAATAGCTAGAGACAGGCATGTTCAAACTTCAGTAAATAGCTAGAGACAGGCATGTTTAAACCTCATTACATAGCTAGAGACAGGCATGTTTAAACTTCAGTAAATAGCTAGAGACAGGCATGTTTAAACTTCAGTAAATAGCTAGAGACAGGCATGTTTAAACTTCAGTAAATAGCTAGAGACAGGCATGTTTAAACTTCAGTAAATAGCTAGACAGGCATGTTTAAACTTCAGTAAATAGCTAGAGACAGGCATGTTTAAACTTCAGTAAATAGCTAGAGACAGGCATGTTTAAACTTCATTAAATAGCTAGAGACAGGCATGTTTAAACTTCAGTAATAGCTAGAGACAGGCATGTATAAACTTCAGTAAATAGCTAGAGACAGGCATGTTTAAACTTCAGTAAATAGCTAGAGACAGGCATGTTTAAACTTCATTAAATAGCTAGAGACAGGCATGTTTAAACTTCAGTAAATAGCTAGAGACAGGCATGTTTAAACTTCAGTAAATAGCTAGAGACAGGCATGTTTAAACTTCAGTAAATAGCTAGAGACAGGCATATTTAAACTTCAGTAAATAGCTAGAGACAGGCATGTTTAAACTTCAGTAAATAGCTAGAGACAGGCATGTTTAAACTTCAGTAAATAGCTAGAGACAGGCATGTTTAAACTTCAGTAAATAGCTAGAGACAGGCATGTTTAAACTTCAGTAAATAGCTAGAGACAGGCATGTTTAACCTTCAGTAAATAGCTAGAGACAGGCATGTTTAAACTTCAGTAAATAGCTAGACAGGCATGTTTAAACTTCATTAAATAGCTAGAGACAGGCATGTTTAAACTTCAGTAAATAGCTAGAGACAGGCATGTTTAAACTTAATTAAATAGCTAGAGACAGGAATGTTTAAACTTCAGTAAATAGCTAGAGACAGGCATGTATAAACTTCAGTAAATAGCTAGAGACAGGCATGTTTAAACTTCAGTAAATAGCTAGAGACAGGCATGTTTAAACTTCAGTAAATAGCTAGAGACAGGCATGTTTAAACTTCAGTAAATAGCTAGACAGGCATGTTTAAACTTCAGTAAATAGCTAGACAGGCATGTTTAAACTTCAGTAAATAGCTAGAGACAGGCATGTTTAAACTTCATTAAATAGCTAGAGACAGGCATGTTTAAACTTCAGTAAATAGCTAGAGACAGGCATGTATAAACTTCAGTAAATAGCTAGAGACAGGCATGTTTAAACTTCAGTAAATAGCTAGAGACAGGCATGTTTAAACTTCATTAAATAGCTAGAGACAGGCATGTTTAAACTTCAGTAAATAGCTAGAGACAGGCATGTTTAAACTTCAGTAAATAGCTAGAGACAGGCATATTTAAACTTCAGTAAATAGCTAGAGACAGGCATGTTCAAACTTCAGTAAATAGCTAGAGACAGGCATGTTTAAACTTCAGTAAATAGCTAGAGACAGGCATATTTAAACTTCAGTAAATAGCTAGAGACAGGCATGTTTAAACTTCAGTAAATAGCTAGAGACAGGCATGTTTAAACTTCAGTAAATAGCTAGAGACAGGCATGTTTAAACTTCAGTAAATAGCTAGACAGGCATGTTTAAACTTCAGTAAATAGCTAGAGACAGGCATGTTTAAACTTCAGTAAATAGCTAGAGACAGGCATGTTTAAACTTCAGTAAATAGTTAGAGACAGGCATGTTTAAACTTCAGTAAATAGCTAGAGACAGGCATGTTTAAACTTCAGTAAATAGCTAGAGACAGGCATGTTTAAACTTCAGTAAATAGCTAGAGACAGGCATGTTTAAACTTCAGTAAATAGCTAGAGACAGGCATGTTTAAACTTCAGTAAATAGTTAGAGACAGGCATGTTTAAACTTCAGTAAATAGCTAGAGACAGGCATGTTTAAACTTCAGTAAATAGCTAGAGACAGGCATGTTTAAACTTCAGTAAATAGCTAGAGACAGGCATGTTTAAACTTCAGTAAATAGATAGAGACAGGCATGTTTAAACTTCAGTAAATAGCTAGAGACAGGCATGTTTAAACTTCAGTAAATAGCTAGAGACAGGCATGTTTAAACTTCAGTAAATAGCTAGAGACAGGCATGTTTAAACTTCAGTAAATAGCTAGAGACAGGCATGTTTAAACTTCAGTAAATAGCTAGAGACAGGCATGTTTAAACTTCAGTAAATAGCTAGAGACAGGCATGTTTAAACTTCAGTAAATAGCTAGAGACAGGCATGTTTAAACTTCAGTAAATAGCTAGAGACAGGCATGTTTAAACGTCAGTAAATAGCTAGAGACAGGCATGTTTAAACTTCAGTAAATAGCTAGAGACAGGCATGTTTAAACTTCAGTAAATAGCTAGAGACAGGCATGTTTAAACTTCAGTAAATAGCTAGAGACAGGCATGTTTAAACTTCAGTAAATAGCTAGCTTGTTTCTCTAGAGAGTAAAAAGGTATAAAAGCAGAGGGAAATGTGTGTGTGTGTGTGTGTGTGTGTGTGCGTGTGCGCTTGTGTGCGCGCGTGTGTGCTTGTGTGCGCGCGTGTGTGTGCGCGTGTGTGTGTGTGTGTGCGTGTGTGCGTGGGTGCACGTGTGTGCGTGTGTGTGTGTGTGTGTGATTTTCCTGGTTTTCCTGGTCCGTCCTGTTCTCTCCATCTCAGTGAGGGGATTACATGACTATTCATTAGAGAGTCTTTGATAGGTGATTGGCCACGTAGTCAGTCAGCTCTGCTCCTCTCAGATCTATAGAAGCAGGCCAGGGGCTAATGGATAAAGCTCACAATCCCTTTCTCTCCAATCCCTTTCTCTCCTATTCATTTCACTCCAATGCCTTTCTCTCATCATCCCCTTCTCTCATATCATCCCTTTCTCTCTCATCATCTCTTTCTCTCTCATCATCCCTTTCGCTTCCATCATCTCTTTCTCTTTCATCATCCCTTTCTTTCAGATCATCTCTTTCTCTTTCATCATCCCTTTCTCTCCCATCATCTATTTCTATCTCATCATCCCTTTCTCTCCCATCATCTATTTCTGTCTCATCATCCCTTTCGCTTCCATCATCTCTTTCTCTTTCATCATCCCTTTCTCTCCGATCATCTCTTTCTCTTTCATCATCCCTTTCTCTCCGATCATCTCTTTCTCTCTCATCATCCCTTTCTCTCCCATCATCTATTTCTCTCTCATCATCCCTTTCGCTCCCATCATCTCTTTCTCTCTCATCATCCCTTTCGCTCCCATCATCCCTTTCTCTCTCATCATCCCTTTCTCTCTCATCATCTCTTTCGCTCCCATCATCTCTTTCTCTCTCATCATCCCTTTCTCTCTCATCATCCCTTTCTCTCTCTTGTACCTTTCCACAGTGTGTGCTTAAACAAATACAGTCCAATCCAGGCTATTCAACTGACGAGTGAAAAGGACAGACGACTTCATATGGACTGGAAAACGTGTTGGAGGACATGACATTGATGAGTGCATCAGTGTTTGTGTTTGCATGTGTATTTGTGTGTGTTTGTGTGTGTGTTTTATGGACTTCTGGATGGGGGGAATGTTTTGAAGCAGGCCACAGGGACCTGAGAAAGAGATCATTGATTTTCTCCATCTTCCCCCTCCTCTTTCTCCCCCCTTCTCTTTTATCTGCCTTGTCTTTCAGGTAAGGCTGGGACTGAGGGACTTAGAAAGGGAGGGCTGTCTGTCAGTCGATGGAGCCGGGGTGAGAGTGAGGGAGGAAAGAAGAGGAGAAAAGGGAGCTGGGGACTTGTTCAGATCCTTGCATCTTAATAAATCTGTCACACAGACAGAAAGAGAGCGAGGGAAAAAACAGACAAAGGGAGAGAGGAGCGAGATAGAGAAGGCAGTGAGGAGATGGAGGGAGAGAGAGCGAGAGTTAGAGAAGGCAGTGAGGAGATGTAGGCAGAGAGCGAGAGATAGAGAAGGCAGTGAGGAGATGTAGGCAGAAAGAGAGACAAGGCAGTGAGGAGATGTAGGCAGAGAGAGAGAGAGAGAAGGCAGTGAAGAGATGTAGGCAGAGAGATAGAGAGAAAGGCAGTGAGGAGATGTAGGCAGAGAGCGAGGGATAGAGAAGGCAGTGAGGAGATGTAGGCAGAGAGAGAGAGATAAAGAAGGCAGTGAGGAGATGTAGGCAGAGAGCGAGAGATAGAGAAGGCAGTGAGGAGATGTAGGCAGAGAGAGAGAGAGAGAAGGCAGTGAGGAGATGTAGGCAGAGAGAGAGAGATAGAGAAGGCAGTGAGGAGATGTAGGCAGAGAGAGAGAGAGAGAGAGAAGGCAGTGAGGAGATGTAGGCAGAGAGAGAGAGAGAGAGAAGGCAGTGAGGAGATGTAGGCAGAGAGAGAGAGAGAGAGAGAAGGCAGTGAGGAGATGTAGGCAGAGAGAGAGAGATAGAGAAGGCAGTGAGGAGATGTAGGCAGAGAGAGAGAGAGAGAGAAGGCAGTGAGGAGATGTAGGCAGAGAGAGAGATAGAGAAGGCAGTGAGGAGATGTAGGCAGAGAGAGAGAGAGAGAAGGCAGTGAGGAGATGTAGGCAGAGAGAGAGAAAGAGAGAAGGCAGTGAGGAGATGTAGGCAGAGAGAGAGAGAGAAGGCAGTGAGGAGATGTAGGCAGAGAGAGAGAGATAGAGAAGGCAGTGAGGAGATGGATGGAGAGAGGCAAGAGATATAGAAGGCAGTGAGGAGATGGAGGGAGAGCGAGAGAGAGCTAGAGATGGCAGTGAGGAGATGGAGGGAGAGCAAGAGAGAGTTAGAGATGGCAGTGAGGAGATGGATGAAGAGAGGCGAGAGATAGAGAAGGCAGTGAGGAGATGGAGGGAGAGAGAGAGAGAGAGAGATAGAGAAGGCATTGAGGAGATGTAGGCAGAGAGAGAGATAGAGAGATAGAGAAGGCATTGAGGAGATGGAGGGAGAGAGAGAGATAGAGAGATAGAGAAGGCAGTGACCACAACACCACCAGCCACATCCACACCCCCACCCCAAGCAATCAACACCCCCCCAAGTCAACCATGCCCACACCCCATTTAGGCCCCCTCAGATCAGACCTATGCCCCTCCGGCACACTCCCATGCACCCCACCCCTGCGAAGAGACCCTCATCATGGAAGTCACACATACGCCCAGGCCGTGAGCAGACAAACAGCCCCAACCCCCATTCTTACACTAGCCCAAGCCAATGGCATGTACCAGACACTCAGCAGGCTCTGCTCACACTCCCTGGCCTGAGGAGAAACCACACGACCAACAACATTGGACACTTCACAGAACACAAAGCCTTCACTATTTCATCCTGGAATTTACAAGACCTGAGGTCATCTGCCTTTGGCCTAAAGAGCAGGAACCTGGACTTCACCAAAGAAATACAGACATTGTCATCCTACAAGAACCATGGTATAGAGGAGATGGACACAGCTGGTTGCCCTCTAGGTTACAGAGAGCTGGTAGTACCATCCACCTAACTACCAGGTGTGAAACAGGGAAGGGACTCAGGGTGCATGCGAGTTGGTATAGAGCCAAAACTCACTCCATTAAATTAATCAAAACAGGAACATTTTACATTTGGATAGAAATTCAAAAGGAAATTATCTTAACAGAGAAAAATTTCTTCCTGTGTGCTACCTATATCCCCCCACTAGAACTCCCATACATAATGAAGACAGCTTCTCCATCCTGGAGGGGGAAATCAATAATTTCCATGCCCAGGGACATGTACTAGTCTGTGGCGACATAAATGCCAGAACTGTACAAGAACCTGACACACAGGGGGACAAACACCTGCCTGCAGGTGACAGCATTCCCTCCCACATATGCACCCCTAGGAACAACTATGACAACTTGACCAACAATAACGGGTCACAACTCCTGCAGCTCTATCGCACGCTGGGTAGGTACATAGTCAATGGTAGGCTTTGAGGGGACTCCTATGGTAGGTGCACCTATCGCTCATCTCTTGGCAGTAGTACTGTAGACTACTTTATCACTGACCTCAACCCAGAGTCTCTCAGAGCGTTCACAGTCAGCCCAGTGACACCCTTATCAGACCACAGCAAAATCACAGTCTACTTAAACAGAGCAATACTCAATCATGAGGCATCAAAGCCAAAGGAACTGAGTAATATTAAGAAATGCTATAGATGAAATGCTATACGCCTTCACTATGGTGAATCGCCAAAACAATACAGAAATACACTACGGGAAAAAAAGGAACAGCACGTCAGAAATCAGCTCAACGTATGTCACAGCTACGTGGAGAGACGGACCAAGGTGCAGCGTGCTCTGAGTTCCACATCTTTAATTTTGTGAAAACTTACAAAACAAAAGGAAACAAACAACGAACCGTAATATCAGAGGTGCTACATGCACCAACTCAAAACAAGATCCCACAAAACACAGTGGGGAAATGGCTGCCTAAATATGATCCCCAATCAGAGACAACGATAAACAGCTGACTCTGATTGGGAACCATACCAGGCCAACATAGAAATAAAACAACCTAGATTACCCACCCTAGTCACACCCCGACCAAACCAAAATAGAGAATAAAAAGGCTCTCTATAGTCAAGGCTTGACAATGTAATTGAAGAATCCATAGACTCTAACTACTTCTGGGAAAATTGGAAAACACTATTTAAACAACAACACAAATAATTATCTATCCAAAATGGAGGTGTGTGGGTGAACCACTTCTCCAATCCGTTTGGCTCTATAACAAAGAACAATCAGCAAAAACATATACATGATCAAATACAAATCTTAGAATCAACTATTAAAGACTACGAGAACCCACTGGATTCGCCAATTACCTTGAATGAACTACACGACAAAATACAAAACCCTCCAACCCAAAAAAGGCCTGTGGTGTTGACGGCATGCTCAATGAAATGATAAAAATATACAGACAACAAATTCCAATTGGCTAGACTAATACTCTTAAACATCATCCTTAGCTCTGGCATCTTCCCCAATATTTGGAGCCAAGGACTGACCACCCAAATCCACAAAAGTGGAGACAAATTTGACCCCAATAACTATCGTGGGATATGCGTCAACAGCAATACTGGGAAAATCCTCTGCATTGTCATTAACAGCAGACTTGTACAGTTCCTCAGTTAAAACAATGTACTGTGCAAATGTTAAATTTGATTTTTACCAAATTATCATACGACAGACCATGTATTCACACTGCACAACCTAATTGACAAATAAACCAACCAAAACAAAGGCAAAGACTTCTCATGCTTTGTTTATTTAAAAAAAAGCCTTCAACTCAATTTGGCATGTGGGTCTGCTATACAAACTGATGGAAAGAGGTGTTGGGGAAAAACGTACAACATTCTAAAATCCATGTACACAACCCAGAAGTGTGTGGTTAAAATAGGCGAAAAACACATACATTTCTTCCCACAGGGATGAGGGATGGGGTGAGACATGGATGCAGCTTAAGCCCCACCCTCTTCAAGATATATCAACAAATTGGCAACGGCACTAGAAAAGTCTGTAGCACCTGGCCTCACCCTACTAGAATCTGAAGTCAAATGTCTACTGTTTGCTGATGATCTGGTGCTTCTGTCCCCAACCAAGGAGGACCTACAGCAGCACCTAGAACTTCTGCACAGATTCTGTCAGACCTGGGCCTGACAGTAAATCTCAGTAAGACCAAAATAATGGTGTTCCAAAAAAGGTCCAGTCACCAGGACCACAAATACAAATTCCATCTAGACACTGTTGCCCTAGAGCGCACAAAAAACAATACATACCTCGGCCTAAACATCAGCGCCATAGGTAACTTCCACAAAACTGTGAACGATCTGAGAGACAAGATCTGAGAGGCAAGAAGGGCATTCTATGCCATCAAAACATCAGAACATAAAATTCGACATACATTCGACATACCAATTAGGATCAATTAGGATAAAAATACTTGAATCAGTTATAGAACCCATTGCCCTTTGTGGTTGTGGGGTCTGTGCTTCACTCACCAACCAAGACTTCACAAAAATGGACAAACACCAAATTGAGACTCTTCATGCAGAATTCTGCAAAAATATCCTCCGTGTACGATGTAAAACACAAAATAATGCATGCAGAGCAGAATTAGGCCGATACCCACAAATTATCAAAATCCAGAAAAGAGCCGTTCATTTCTCCAACCACCTAAAAGGAAGCGATTCACAAACCTTCCATAACAAAGCCATTACATACAGAGAGATGAACCTGGAGAAGAGTCCCTTAAGCAAGCTGGTCCTGGGGCTCTGTTCACAAACACAAACACACCCCACAGAGCACCAGGACAGCAATACAATTAGACCCAACCAAATCATGAGAAAACAAAAAGATAATTACTTGACACATTGGAAAGAATGAACATAAAAACAAAGCAAACTAGAATGCTATTTGGCCCTCAACAGAGAGTACACTGTGGCAGAATACCTGGCCACTGTGACTGACCTAAATTTAACGAAAACTTTAACTATGTACAGACTCAGTGAGCATAGCCTTGCTATTGAGAAAGGCCACCGTAGGCAGACCTGGCTCTCAAGAGAAGACAGGCTATGTGCTCACTGCCCACAAAATGAGGAGGAAATAGAGCTGCAATTCCTAACCTCCTGCCAAATGTATGACCATATTAAAGACACATATTTCCCTCAGATTACACAGATCCACAAAGAATTTGAAAACAATCCCGATTTTTCTAAACTCCCATATCTACTGGGTGAAATACCACAGTGTGCCATTACAGCAGCAAGATTTGTGACTTGTTGCCACAAGAAAAGGGCAACCAGTGAAGAACAAACACCAAAAAAATACAACCCATATTTATGCTTATTTTTTTCCCCCTTGTGTACTTTCACCATTTGTACACTGTTACAACACTGTATATATACATAATATGACATTTGTAATGTCTTTATTCTTTTGGAACTTTTGTTTGTGTAATGTTTACTGTTAATTTTTATTGTTTATTTCACTTTTGTATATTATCTACCTCACTTCCTTTGGCAATGTTAACACATGTTTCCCATGCCAATAAAGCCCTTTGAATTGAATTGAATTGAGAGAGCGATAGAGAAGGTAGTGAGGAGACGGAGGGAGAGAGAGATAGAGAAGGCAGCGAGGAGATGGAGGGAGAGAGAGATAGAGAAGAGAGAGAATAAAGTAGATGTCACGGGTCAAAATTTTGATTGATGACCCTATGTGAACTCTATGTGAACCCTATGTAGTGATGACGTGTGCATGTCTTCTGGTCAGGCAAGCCTGGTTAGGTGGGGGCTATGGGGTGAGTAAGGGTCCATTTGACAGGCCGTTAATGATTGATGACCCAAGCCTGATAGACAAGCCTGGTTAGGTGGGGGCTATGGGGTGAGTAAGGGTCCCTTTGACAGGCCGTTAATGATTGATGACCCAAGCCTGATTTATGACCCTATGTAATGATTTATGACCCTATGTCATGTAGAAGGGTGCATGCCCTGGGTTGAGTAAGTGACCATGTGTCAGGTCAACCTGTTACTGTTTCTCACGGTTTGGGTTGGTTAAGGCCCCTTATAAAGCCGCTGAACAATACCTGTTTAAGACTGTACATGATAACCCCCCTGAATATTAAACAAAAATGACACCTATGCCAATTTTAGGGATGTTATGCTCGGCTTGTCATGAACCCAGTGACCAAAGCCTTGAAGAAGTTCTGTGTGAAGCTCCAGAATGTTTTAAAGGATTTTTGGGTACGAGTGAGGGCCACATGTCTTACATATTCCACCCGGAGGATTCTACGGTAAAGATATTCACAGACCGTGGACCCAAACCCCTTTATCCTGCAAAACCTGGGAGTTTTCCCCCGGCTCTGGGGATGAGAGAATGGCTAAACATCAGGCTGGCTCTTTGTAAAATTGAACAGGTCCTAAGTGTTACAAATGTGCCAGGATATGCGTTGGAAGAACAGGTCTGCGGCCGCAGTGATCTCAAGGCTCTAAGAATTGCTTCAATGGACTATAGCCCTGACAACAAAGTGACAATTTTAGCCTGTGACCTTTATGATAAGGCTAATGCTACAAAGTCTGTCAATTCTCCGGTAGCTTCCAGAGCCCGCAAACATGTAAACTTTTTTATTCCTGTGTTTAGTTTTAAATGGGTGGATTATCCAATTTTCATAACACTTATGAATAAGCTGGACATTCTCTTCCAAAATGGGGAACAGTTAAAGCGCTGGGCGAGGCTTTCCTTGAGACAGAGTCAAGACCAAAAGGCCCGACGGCGGATCTACCCCTGGAGTGAAAACTTACCATGTGTTGATGGACATAGCAAGAGAGCCTTGCCTTTTGAGGGTGAACTCGACACGGACAATTGCGGTTGGTTGCATAAGCTCCCAGGATCTGTAAGAAAGGCATCGTAAAATACCTTAAGAATGTAACGATATAAAATGTATGTACTAAATATTTTGAATGAAATAAATGGTTTTAAAATCAGAATCTCACCACGTTATGAACTCTCGCGTTTGTTCACTCTTAGCGCAGTCTGTCCCTGAGAAAAATCTTGCGGAAAAAGCCATGTGCGCGCGCATGTGCGTGAGGGAGTTTTCTGTAGTGGCTGTGTGTGTGTGTGTGTGTGTGTGTGTTTCAAAAACAGAAAAAGGGGGGCGGGTTGTTTGTTAAAAAAATACCCATGCATGCCTGGTGGGTCGTTTGAAACCAAGGTTTACACTAGCCTGCAAAACAGATGCCTACCCCCCAACAATAATATTGTGTCTTACGACTCCTAATCTTAAAGGCCTTTCATAAAACTATTTTTTTTAGGTGGGCTAAAAAGTCATTCATCCCAGCGATGTCGAGAACAACACACCCCCATGCATCTAGGTGCTAGCACCCCGGAGATTTTAGAAGCTCCAAAAGGATCCTAATGTTTAGACACACCCAATACCATGTGTTTGAAATGTGTCAAATATACCATGGGCGGGGGTATAGCCCCAAAAAAAACGACAAACCCCAAATGCTATGTAAAAAAATCATTCAGGGGTTTTTCTCTAGGTCGTAGGGTACAAAAGCGCTAGAAACCATGGGCAATGTTAGCAGCGTTTTAGTTCCGATGCAAACAGCACCTCCAGAAACTCCAAGAATCGTTATCGGACTGAAGCGTTAAAAAAGATAATCGGGGAAAACAGTCTAATGGATCTATCGCAAGGTGAGTTCTTGAAATAAATCTTTATTAGATTTGATTGTTGTGGGGAATTGTTTGAAAAGCGTGGGATGTTATAGAAATATTAAACAATCATTAGGATCAGTATGCTTACCGTATAACAAGGCAATATTAGCTAAAGTGATTATAGCTTTAATATTGTCGAATGTTTTATAGATTCTGAAGCATTCACGCAGATACTCCGAGGTATAACTGAGCTCGAATCATCCCATGGGGCTCCGAAACAAACGCCTGCCCTGAATTGTCAACGTAAGTAAGCTCCAAGAATTCCATACATAAAAATATTTATACCTTAAAAACAAAAAGTGTGGGCATCTTATATTAAAAGTTATTTTATATGTTTACAGAGGACCTAAAGCCTAGAAGGTTAAACGATGCCCTATGGAGCCTGAACGGTTTCTGCGAAGCATATGACTACGAGACAATTCTGCCCTACTCCCAGGATGTATTTACCCAAAAGCAGCGAACAGAGACTTTAAACGGCAGGTCAACTCCCCTTGGCCAGGACAACGTTGTCCCCCATATTTCTAAACACCAAAGGATAATTAGTGCTCAGATCCACAGTTCCGCTTCACCCGAACAATTCTACTTGGCCGATATTCACGAGACGTCGTTCCAAGGACTAGGTATGAATCAAT
This sequence comes from Oncorhynchus kisutch, assembly GCF_002021735.2. Taxonomy (NCBI): domain Eukaryota; kingdom Metazoa; phylum Chordata; class Actinopteri; order Salmoniformes; family Salmonidae; genus Oncorhynchus; species Oncorhynchus kisutch. The sequence continues at coordinate 74,564,422 of NC_034188.2, read as the reverse complement.
TATATATTATTATTTATATATATTATTATTTTAATATTTATATATTTTTTTTATGCCGGAATATGTTAAAACAAGGCCTAATGCTGTTTTTTTTGTTTTTTTCAGGCTCCCCATCTACCGGACCTGCAGATGTTGTAATACAGGTTGAACAAAGACAAAAGCCCCTGGTTTCAGAGCTTCTTCAGAACAGCCCTCGTCAAAAAAGCCGAGGTATTTAATTAATGTATTGTTAATATATAGGCTTATATCTGAAATGTATTTGGCATTTTTAACATATTTTAGGGTTAATAACCTATTTGTGTATGTATTATTTTTATTTCAGACTCCTCACCGGCTTATGAACACAACGCACAAACATCGGAGGATGCCCAGACAAGCATCCCCGAGGAGGCTCCAAAGACACCAGCGAAACCTGATGATGTCAAAGATTTAAATGACATTTCTGAGGTAGACGATTTGATGTTCTGTGAAGCTGCCAACCTTCTTGAATCGGCCAATTCTGTGGGGGAAACAGCAGATTCTGAAATAGACCAAGAACGTTTTTTCAAAGCGTTTACCCTGGGTTTAAAATCACGAAAGGCTCTACTCCAGAGGCGCATGTGTATTCTACTCGAGCATCAATACAATCAGGATGTGTCATTCTGGCGTAGCGAGCTACCCCGTATGTTAAAAAACATTAGGGCTAAAACAAGCAAATACCGCCGTTAAAAAACACACATGTAAACACACACACACACACACACACACACACACATCCTTAATTAGACAGATGGCGCCCCCTATAGACCAAAGTGAGACAATTGAAACACTCTTAGCCAGGATCCCTACAGAGCTCCAAGATATAGTTAACCATATGAATGATTCGGGGGTAATTGACATAATGACAATAGATGAAAATCTATTATCCCAGATTCCCTCCGAACTCATAGACATTATTACACGTATGAATGAGTCAGGGCCTTCCGAGGAAAACATGTTAACACAGATTCCCGAAACCATCATATCTCTAATTACCCAGCTTAACGCGAGCCCTAGGTTTAATTCGGCCCCACAGACACCTCTAAGACAGCCTTTAACAACATTGTCCGAAGAGTCTGAAAGTCAATATGATGTTTTTGAACAGTTGGACAAATGTCTAGCAAATCTGGAGGGGGGCGGTCTTGAGATCAGTGTACAGAACGAGAGCCCTAGGTTTAATTCGGCACCCCAGACACCTATAAATCAGCCTTTAACACCAATGTCCGAAGAGTCTGAAACCCAATACGATGTTTTTGAACAGTTGGACAATTGCCTAGTAAATCTGGAGGGGGGAGGTCTTGATCGAAGTGTACATGTTTTGCGTCGAAATAAATTCAACAATATTGAGGTTCGCCAGTTTTTCAATTTCGCATGGGGGGGTCAGATTCGGGAATATGCTGTGTTTTACGTAATGCTTATGGACACTTTGAATGAACTGTTAGCGAGGATTAGAGATTATAGCGAACCTAGGGATCTCTTACAGTTGGAAATTTGTGGAGACAGTCTACAGAGCAAGGTATCGCTTATTTTACAGAATGGTGAAGCAGAGCTTGAACAATTTGTTAAACTGCTAGAACGCCTTGTACAGTCAAATTTAAACGTGCTAGCAGATAGGACCCTCGAACTTGTAGTACAATTAGTACGCCAACCACAAGGGGGCGGGGGTCAGAGACGAAAGCTCGAGAGTTTAATGCAGTCCGAAATCATAAGCAATAAAAGGGCCTATCTCATAAACGTTCACAATCCAGGTAATAAGCTATGTTTTGCCATAGGTTTGGCCCACTTACTCAGCCCCGGATGTACGGATCAAGCCGCGTTACATAAAGCTCTCGAGCTACAAACTGCGGTGGGTCTCGGTATACAGGATGCTGTGGCTTTCTCAGACATAGTCAAATTTGAAAACTTTCTGAACATCAAGATTGTGGTTTTGTACCACAGTAGGGCTAATGACGCTCTCCTCAAGTTCCAAAATATACCCGAACCACATCCTAAGACTATGTACTTTTATGTGCAAAATGAGCATTACTATGCCGTAACTAACATCACAGCCTTTTTAGGCGCGCCATATGTCTGTCCAGCCTGTCATACCGGCTACACACGCATGGGGGGGCACTCGTGCCGTTACAACTGTTCAGTATGTCTGGATAAACATTGCCCTATGCAGCCGCTAAACTTGACCCCCTGTGCGGATTGTCACCGCACATGTCGTTCGGCCTACTGTTACGAAAAACACAAAACTGAAACATGGCATCCCAAGGCATGTAAATCTGTAAGCAGTTGTGACATTAACAAGAAATGTCCAAAATGTCATTGCAATTACAACCTTAAAATAGATAGCCCTAAACCTCATGTTTGTGGAATTATACACTGCCCAATCTGTAAAGGTCCTTTGAAAAGCAGAGACGCGGAAGCAGTTCAAGAAGTAACACATGAGTGTTACATTCAGCCCTTGGCTGAAGATGAACATACAGAGAAATATGTGTTTTATGATTTTGAGACAACTCAGCAATCAGGGGTTCATTTGCCTATTTTTGTGTCAACCATGACTTTCAAGGGTGAAAAATGGTCGGCCGAGGGACCCGATTGTGCCCGACTCTTTCTAAAACATTTTAGAAAAGCCCAGTACAGAAACTTCACGTTTATAGCTCACAATGCTAGGGCCTATGACTCCTATCTGCTTCTGAACCCTTTGATACAGCAAGGCGTGGCACCCAGTGTCATAGCTCAAGGGAGTAAAATATTATGCTTTGTTGACCCCGCCTTCAAACAGAGATACATTGACAGCTTAAGCTTCTTACCCATGAGATTGGCTCAAATGCCAGAGGCCTTGGGTTTTGAAAACTCTGTCAAAGGCTATTTCCCTCATTTCTTCACATCTGAGGAGAATCTACATTATATAGGATCTTATCCAGCCCCCGAAATGTACGGGTGTGATCAAATGTCTCCCAAAGAGCGTGAGAGATTCATGACATGGTACGAGACCGTAAGACATGGCACTTTTGATTTCCATAAAGAGATGGAATCATACTGTGACAATGACGTTGTTATACTTCGTGAAGGATGCCTCAGATTCAGAGAAGAGGTAATCAAAGATGCGGGCATTGACCCCTGGAGCTGTACAACTATTGCATCAGCGTGCATGAAAACCTATCGTACACACTATCTAACTCCTGAATCTATAGCTATCCCATCGCCAGACAACTACCGACGCCAATTCAAGGCCTACTCTAGTGGTTCCATTCAATGGTTGGAGTACTTGGCCCAGGATAAAGATATTTTTATCCAACATGCTTTGAATCGGGGGGAGAAGGCTTTTGGGCCTTACCATGTAGATGGATACACACAGATTGACGGGGTTGAGACAGTGTATGAGTACAACGGTTGTTTCTTCCACGGTTGTAAATTATGCTTTGTCCCCCACACCTTGTGTGTCCTAACCCAAAAGACTTTTGGGGAAATGTACCAAGAGTTTCAAGACAAACTGAATTCTTTAAAGGCTACTTACGGGTTAAAAGTTGTGGTTTTGTGGGAGCACGAATGGACAGCCCTCAAAAAGGCAGATCCTAGTGTTAAGGCCTTCCTTACCCATTATGACCCTCCAGAGCCCCTGGAACCGCGACAGGCCTTGTTTGGAGGCCGGACCAATGCTTTGACATTGCGTTATGTAGCTCAACCCGACGAGACAATAGGCTATGTAGATTTTACATCCCTATATCCTCATGTAATGAGTTCCTCATTCTATCCTATAGGGCATCCTGAAATTATTCACAGCGACTTTGACGAACCCCAAAATTATTTTGGTTTAATCAAAGCGACTGTCTACCCTCCTAGGGGGCTGTTTATACCTGTGTTGCCTTACAAGGGTCCTAAAGGAAAACTTTTCTTTCCCCTTTGTCGCACATGCTGTGAAAACCACAACCAGGAAAACCCCTGTGATCACACAGATCAAGAAAGAGCCCTGACCGGTGTATGGGTCACTGTAGAATTCTCTAGGGGTATCGTGTGGCCAAAATCTTTGAAGTGTGGAACTTTTCCAGGAAATCAGACACACTTTTTAAAGAGTACATCAAAACCTTCTTGAGATGCAAGCAGATGGCTTCAGGCTATCCTGCATCGGTCACAGATCAAGAAAGTAAAGACCAGTACATTCAAGACTACCATGACAGAGAAGGCATACTTCTTGACCCTGACAGAATAGAGGTCAACAAAACCAAAAGAAATGTGTCGAAATTGTACTTGAACTCCCTTTGGGGGAAATTAGCGCAGAGATGCAATATGCTAACAACTTCGATCATTAAAGACCCCGAAGAATTTTTGGAATTTGTTTTTTCGGACCAATACGAAATTTCACATTTTTCCTTCTTGAGTCAAGACATTGCCTTGGTGCAATGGAGGCGCCACCAAAAGTGGGTTCTACCCCCGGGTAATGTAAATGTGTTTCTTGCAGCATTTACCACAGCCTATGGCCGCCTTGAACTGTACACCCTCATGGAACAGCTTCAGAGGCGGGTTCTTTACCACGACACAGACTCTGTGGTCTATGTAAGCAAACCGGGGGATTGGACCCCCCCACTTAGCAACTATCTTGGGGGTTTAACGAGTGAACTCGAAGAGGGTGACCATATTACAGAATGGTCCTCATGTGGTCCAAAAAGCTATGCTTTTAGGACTAAAGCCAATCACGTGGTGTTGAAAGCCAAAGGCGTGACTCAAAACTATGAAAATGCACCGCGTGTAAACTTGGAATCAATCACGCGCTTGGTCGAGGGGTTCGTAAAGGACAAGAATAGTGACTTGGAGATTTTGAGCTCCTACAACAAAATAGTGAGGGATAAAAAGGGGTTCCATCTAAGAAACGCACCACTCACTAAAAGATTCAGGGTAGTCTATGACAAGAGACAGCTATTGCCTGACGGTACCACATTGCCCTTTGGCTACTGACTTATGCTACAAGCCCCAGTGTGTCTTAAAGCTTAAGATATTATGACTGCTGTCGAGGGTTTTGACCCCCGGCTACAATTGCCTTTTTCAGCATTAATTGCCGGCCCTTCAAACAGTGGCAAAACTTTTTTTGTAAAAAGTATTTTAGAGAATTCTGAACATGTGTTATCTCAAAAGCCTGACAATATTGTATGGTGTTATTCATGTTACCAACCTCTGTATGATGAATTATTGAAGACAATAAAAATCAAGTTTGTTGAAGGAATACCCGATTCTCTGTCTGATGATGAACTTCTCCCCCCACATGTAAATAATCTGCTGGTTTTGGACGATATGCTATTTGCTGGTAGCGAACACCCTGAAATTGCACGAGCTTTTACCCAATATACTCATCATAGAAACCTGTCCGTGCTTTACTTGGTCCAGAATGTGTTTCACCAAGGTAAAAATAGTCGGACCATTAGCTTGAATGCCAACTACATGGTATTGTTTAAAAATCCTAGAGACAAACTGCAAATTAGCACTCTAGCTCAGCAGATGTACCCTGGACGGAAATCATACTTTATGGAGAGCTATGAGGACGCTACCAAAGAGCCATTTTCTTATTTAATCGTGGATTTAAAAGCAAATACTCCAGAACACCTTAGGCTACGTACAGGGCTGTTTCCGGGGGAGAGGCCTGCTGCATACCTTCCTAAAAAGTAAACGCTATGTCTCTGCGTTTAAAAAGAAACCTCCCCCTCTTGAGAAGGCTAGTAGGTTCTACAGCTAAAGAACGGAAGGCCATCTTGGGTCGCTGTTCTTCAGATCTCATATTAGCCCTATGTGAGATTGCTTTGAATCTTCTCAAAGGACGCATTCCACTCACCCTGAACCAATTGAAAAAATTAAGGAGACAAAAGACAGCGATCAAACTCTTTGCCAATAAAAGGGCCAGTCTTCAAAAGAAAAGACATAGTATACAACAGTCTGGGGGTTTTCTTCTACCTTTACTCAGTATAGCCGTGCCCTTCATCACCAGCCTTATTGCGGCCAGACGTGGTGGTTGAACACGTGGGTGTGATGGCCACTAAAATGTACTTGGTGCCTCAACAAGAGTTGGATAGACTTAAAAAACAAATGCAGGGTCCTGAAGATATCAGACAAACAGCGGAAAATGATTTGGATACGGCCATGAAGGATGTTTTGAACCGAAAAGGATTGAACCCCTATGATAAGATTCAAAAATACACAAACCTAATGCAAAGGTATTTGACTCGGGTAAAGCAAGGGGAGAGAGAGACTAACCATTTAACCCTTTCCCTACCGGACCCTTTAACAGATGTCGAACCTAACGATAGCCATGCCCCTGTAAGGCCTGTACCGTCGATCTTACCTAGTGGAGATAATATGTCGGGTGAAGCTCAAATGCCATTTGAAGATAAAGTTATGCATGACCTACTGACACATGTGCCTTTACGTAACAGGAAGAATGTTAAATACATTATGAACAAGATAAAAGACTCAAAGGGGATAGCTGCTTGGAACGACTCTGGAGAGTTTATCCTTCAGGGCTCTGTGGTTAGGGGGTCCCATATGCAGGACTTGCTTAAAAGTACCACGGCTGCCCACAAGGTTGCTGATGACCGAAGGCCTCCCGGCTGGCGTCAGTTTCTTAAGGCCCTGGCAATCCTCAACATCCCCCTCTCCGGTGTACCCAACCATAAGCTTCGTCAACAGATTCAAGCTTTAAAACAAAAGCCTTCAACGAGATACAGCACCCCTAAAGATGCCCCAACGACACCGGCCCCATATGAAAGCGATGATGCTAACTCATTTACTCCCATGAACGTCTCAGGACCTTTTCCTAAACCCGATCTCTCGGCGTGGTTAGACTTTTGAAAATGACTTTTGAATGACTATGATTAAATTCAATAAATTTTTTATTTGAAAAATAAGCAAGTTAACATTTGTGGCATTCTTGAAACATATGACGTGAGCATACGCCTTGATTACGCGTTCTTAAAGGACACACATTTGAACACTTTTGATATTTTCTAACAAAACAAGATACAAGGTTATCATTACTTCTTAAATCATCCTTATAAAGAGACATAACATCTTCAAAAGAAACTCCCCGGGCTCTTTGGCACAGGTAAAATACACAGTGGTGACCGCATGTAGTGGAAAGGTTATCTTGCACTTGTTTGATGTTGTAGTAGATCTTTGTACCGTTTAGGGTCAAAAAATCTTTAATAGATTTAGGGAAATGTGAAAAACCGGGGGGAAAGCCATAGGAATCAAAAAAAGTTGAGATTTTTCGTCCACCTTCCTGTTCTAATGTCATAGCTAGCCAATGTTCACCAGGCATGTGTTTAGGATGGGTATTGACAATAAACATTGCAGGCCTCTCAGACCATATCTCCATAGGTAATTCATCACAAGCCAACACTCCACAAAATTGTTTTCCAATCAAGCGGCTCATGAGCCCGTCCAACTCTTGGGTATTCATGTCTTTGTTCAAAGGTCCTTAATAATAATCCACTAAGACCTGTCTTCGGGCATTCACTTCCAAGATTGAATCAGAGCATGCGTAAACAATCATGCTAACTGTACAGGTTAAAGGTGTACGGAAACGCATTTCCAGCCTGAGGTTACCTTGGGACACCACAGACAGATTTCCTGAGGTGTCATCATCAGGTGATAAATTGAAAGCATACAATGTGTAACCCTCTGCAAAATCATTTCTGTCAATAGGTAAAGAGAGATCTTTTAGATGTCGCCCTGTAGCCAGGAATAGATTGTAAAATTCTCGCACAGATATGTTGTTATTAAATTGTGGTTGGAAAGCCTTCGCCGGAACCTGACGTCCGTCCTGACAGAGCGCTACATACTCTGCATTGAAGTGCTGAAAATTAAAGGGTTTTTTATCTAAACTGCCCGTATTAGAGGCGTGATCAACCAGACCTATAACCACATATCTAGGTAAAGGGCCTAGAAATAGGTTTTCTTGACTGCAGATTCTACTGCCCACAGGTATGCTAAAGGTTTTCATGGTAATTCTTTGGAGAGGGTAAAGGGCATTTCCTTTCATCAAAGCATGTGAGTGACCCAGGCGCACGGCCGGAGATACAGATACTTTTTTAATAAAAAGGGTTGCCCCCAACACTTTCAAACTAAAATCCCCGTCTTGGGGAGACATCAGGCAAAAATCATCCTTGGCCCTGGTTAATTTTAATCTTAAATCAACCGAATTTAAGAGTAACCGTTCTTGAAAGAAAATGTCAGAGTGTATAGGGCCTAGCAAATGAAACTCTCGAGATTCGGCGCAGTAGCGAGCTCGTGCCGCTAGTCCTTTGTTTGCACCGGTGGAAGGGTCTGTCGATTCCATAGAGGCTCCTGCAGTATCCTTGCTAAACAGCCCGGCGCTAAATTGGGTTTTGAGAGTGTCTTCGGAGTAGTTTAGTAAACACTCCATGATGGCTCTATAAGGGTATGTAGCGCTGCTTTGACTGATTAGGCGTTCACCCAAAGTCACATCAACTTGGGAGAAAATGGTGGCCAAGGGGTAATTAATGAGACTCACTTTGGCATCGTCTGCAATATTAGACCCATCTCTTTTGGTCACTTTTAGACGTAAATGCACCAAGGTGTTGTTGAGGTCCAGATAGTTGTCACCATGGCCTGGTATGAAAAATTCGATAGGCCCGTTATCGGTAATAGCAGAGAGAGGGGCTATCTCCACATAACTGGATCTATCTATTGAATGCTGCGTTAACGGTGCCGTGAAAAGATCAAGTTCTGTCTTTATAGCTTCAGAGGACATTCGATGTAAAAGAGCCATGTCACTTATTCTTTTAGAAAATACTTCCTAGTATTCTTTTAGCCTGTTTTGGTACAGACCTCCTCACTTTACCCCGTCTTTGACTTACTGAGGTTCTTTTAACAGTTAACCGCCGCTTTTTAGGTGCAGGTCTACGCCTTAAACCAGGAGGTCTCTTTTTTGGCCTTCGTGACAATATCATAAGCCCCGAGCCTTCTTGATGCTCCACCTCTGGTGACGCCCTTCGGGTCATAGCATTGGCTACAACCTCACTTACTATATTTTTAGCCGCTGATTTTAAATGTGGTTTGGCTATGCTGAAGCCTCTCTTCATAAACGGTAAAACCATCCTGAAGAGGTTACGGAATATACCTCCTATCCCCGAACCATACATTGTCGGCGCTCCATGATATCCTGGTAGTCCATTACCCACTTGATCCACATAGTATGAAACATAACGGTTAGGGTCGAGCTGATGGAGCTCCATAACCCTTTTATTTGTATTATGTTTATAAATATAATACAGCTATTATATATGTAGAGAGGTTTTGGTGGGTCTAAAGTGGAGTTTTACAATCGTTTTACCATAAGTAAATTCAATGTTTTCGTTCTGATCCGTTTTAAGCTCAACCAGAATGTTTTCAATATAGTTCTTGCTGACATGTACGTAGTGCGGCTTGTCATAATTGACAGTGACGATGTCCCCATCCTTGCCGTCTATATGAACTGTTCGCAGGAGGGGGACACAGCTGTCTCCGACCCTTTGATAGGTTATGATGTCGGTATAGACAAATATGTTGTAAAAGCCTGCATGTATATCCGCAGGGAATGGGAATAATTTATCGTTCACATACGTCCATTTATTGGGACCCATCCCCAACATGTAGGATAAATTACCGCTGGTCTTTATACCTCCGTTAGCAGGCCCTGAGATTTGTATCCTTTTATGGATTGGATTGTAGAATAGGAATATTTCCATCTTGTTCAGGGTTAGGTGTTCATTCAACTCTGAGACGATCCTGTCGACGGTTCTATAGAAACCTTTTTTAAGCTTAATAAGTTTCGCAGGTTCCGAGAACCTTTTGCAATAAAAATCACGGTCCTTAGCTTTGATATTATACCAAATATGGGGGTATGTAATCTCGCTGAGACCTACTTCCCAAGCCTCTGATAACTCTATAGGCTTTGGAAAATTGGTTGTATACTTCGAACTCTGATTATTACGATATATCTGTGCCGACGCATTACTGGGGAGAGTCAGGTAGAAGCCGCTGTGTTCCATGATGCCCAACTGTGTACACGCGAATGATGCGCTAGTTATCATGACTAGGGGTTTAAATTAACCCCCGTTGCCTCCACCACATCCTGCTCCAATACCCAACTGTTGAACTTTTGAGGCCAGTTTTTCCAGCGGACCAGCAACCATTTTTTACCCTTTTCTCTCTTCTGATCTAGAATCTCCTCCACGTGAAAGACTTTGTCTTTACCCAACTGGACCTTCTGTAATTCCTTCTCATAAAAAGATCCCTCTATAAGATCCCCGTCATAATCTTTTAATTTGTAGACCGGCGGAATGCGTGGCAGACATTCGGTAACGGTAAACAACTCCGAGCTAAAGCCTTGTTCGTATTTTTTGTCGAAAACACCCCTCAACTTTGATATACGCACCAAGTCACCCACTAGGAATTTAAAAGTCATTTTTTTCTTACGGCGAAGTGGGAACAAACCATACATATTTTTAAAGACTTGAAAAGAGTTTTCCGAAGAGACCTCCGAGGGCTTCATACGTATAGTCTTATGGTAGCTGTGGTTGTAACCGTTTACTAAATCCTGAACTATGTCTGTATATCGGTTGGTGTTGTGAGCTGTAAAATAGCGCCACATCCGCTCTTTCAAAGTCCTATTAAAGCGTTCCACAACCGAAGCTTTCAAATCAGAGCCTGTAGCAAAATGTACTATATTATACTTATTCATTAGCTTCTGAAATGTTTGATTAAAAAATTCGTTTCCGCCATCCGTCTGCACTTTCTTGGGGGCGCCTCCTGCCTTCAAGATCGATTCAAAGGCCCTGGTCACCTCTGCCCCGCTCTTATTTTTTAACACCCTTACATAGGCTAATTTAGAGAAAATATCTATAACCGTTAGCATGTAGCGATTTCCATCATTTTTATCGGCAAGGGACTGCATGTCACATAGATCCGCCTGAAATTGGGATAATGGATGCGTAGAAAAAACTCTATTTCTTGGAAAATGTTTTCTTACAGGTTTATGTAGAGTGTAGGCATCTTGCTCTGATAACCATTCATTCACTTTAGCATCGCTTAACAGACTACCTGTTTCTTCGACTATAGCTCTCTGTAAACGCTCTTTACCCCCATAAGACCCGGGGTTAGAGGGATTATAATATATGTTTTTCAACAGCTGCTCAGCCATCCTTCTTGCCTCTCTGAGGTACAATAACTGTAATGAGCCACTTTCATATAACGACAACATTTCAGTTTGTGAATTTTTATTTTAAGAATGCAACAATTATTACGTATACAGACAATTCAGGATTTGTTGCAAGATACAAGTCCCCGTTTTCTCAACAATCACAGCATGCAACACCCTGTATATATTGTTTAGATTTACAGGTTTGTTTCGCTGAATTTTTAAAACACACACGTCTGATATATAAGTATATAAACAACAAATATGATACACATTCACATTAAAGGGTGGTTCAAACAAATAATGTAAAATCTTAGCCAAAGTTATTTCTAGTTCTTCAGAATCCTCAACAAGCCTTGATACCATATGTGACCATTGTAAACTCTCGCCCGTATGTCGGACATGTTTCATGATTTGCTCCATTTTTAACACACGCTCTACAATAACCCCTGTATTGTGGGTTGTGTAGAACTTTACATTGTTCACTTTATTTTCAATAATCTGATGCATAACATTTGTAAGGTCTCTCAAAAGAAAAAATGTATTTATTCGCTCAAACATCGTAGACACATAGTTACCCATAGCTCTAAATAAACAAAATGTCACTCGGTCTCTTGGGATTTATTGAGCCAGAAAAGCATCACATCAGCCATCACAGCTTCCCTGTATTTGTTGTCGTCCACCAGGGTGTGTCGGATTTCTTTGAGTTTCTCATGGATGAAGAGGGCCTCCTTCAGTTCATGTAGGAAGGCTTCGGTTACCCCGTAAACTCTAGGGATAGACGGCGCAATACCCATAGACTCCAGGGCGATGACCAGCGCTGGTATAAAACGGCAGGACCACAGTCTTTTCACCAGCTCCTCAAAATGATTGAAAAAGTAGTATCTAGGAGGGTCGTAGAGGCAAGGATGACGACGCTGGCTGGGATGATTGATCTCACAGCCGATGCATTTTTCTCGTATATATTCGCCAATCACCACGTTTAAAAGTGTAGCTACAGAGGCCTTGATTGTATCCACAAAAACAGTACTGGCCACCCCATCAAACACATCCTCAGGCTGGGTAAATGTCGGTGGTGTCACGGGTCTTGCCAGGGGTGCGTAGAGTGTAGGGCTTCGTGGCATAGAGTCTTTAGTGTCGGGCCCCCATGACGTAGTGGCTTCCTCGTAGATGGTCTGGAGATCCATGGTGTATGCTGAAATGAAGAACTGTCTGCTTTTTTTCTTTTTATTGTAGAACAAGGCCCTTGGGTATCTGGGGGGGCGGGGTTAAAGCATCCGCTTACTTAGTTTTCTTCTGACGCTGTATCTTCTTGAGGCTCTTTTGCATCGTAATCTTTACGATTCGTATATATTATGCACTTCTTTAAATGAACAAGGCTCTGACGCTGTTGGCTCTGTACAAAGAGAGCATCCAACGGTTGCAACATTTTCAATTCCAGTACATCCCAACTGTTAAAAGGAATAAGCAGACGCAGTCGGGTATCCCCAGTCAGGCCACCACCCCTAAGTTTGTGGTTTCGGATTGCCTCGGTGCCGATATAGAACTCCACGCTGCCGCACGGTCGACCATTCTTTCTTTGTATTTTCACCCTGTGAAATATTTGTCCTGAGGAGTCCGGGGTACCTTCCCAACGGGTCTCGTGGCCCGTGAACACACTATACCCCTTGGTGATAAGGCTCAGTTCAGGACACACAACCTTGCGAAAAACCGACCAGTCTTCAACACCATATTCCAAGCCTACAGTCTGGTCTGTATATTCTTCTCCTTCATCTACCGTATAGAGGGTCACTCTACAGGCCAGGTAATCAAACCGATACCCCCACTGCTGGCCATTAGACATCAACACTTGATCTGTCAGAGCATTTGTTGGCGGTATTTGGGTTCTATACACATTTAAAAAACGTTTTTTTGGCGCATCATATATTGCTGGTTGATACTTTGCCCTTGCTCTATGGGCAACCCGAAGGCCTGTTTCAGTTGTTACAGTCATCACTGCTTTGGTACCGATCCCAAATTCCATGGTTATTCTTAAGATCTTGTGCACTCTTAAACAGGTATTGTTCAGCGGCTTTATAAGGGGCCTTAACCAACCCAAACCGTGAGAAACAGTAACAGGTTGACCTGACACATGGTCACTTACTCAACCCAGGGCATGCACCCTTCTACATGACATAGGGTCATAAATCATTACATAGGGTCATAAATCAGGCTTGGGTCATCAATCATTAACGGCCTGTCAAAGGGACCCTTACTCACCCCATAGCCCCCACCTAACCAGGCTTGTCTATCAGGCTTGGGTCATCAATCATTAACGGCCTGTCAAATGGACCCTTACTCACCCCATAGCCCCCACCTAACCAGGCTTGCCTGACCAGAAGACATGCACACGTCATCACTACATAGGGTTCACATAGAGTTCACATAGGGTCATCAATCAAAATTTTGACCCGTGACATCTACTTTATTCTCTCTGAGAAGGCAGCGAGGAGATGGAGGGAGAGAGAGATAGAGAAGGCAGCGAGGAGATGGAGGGAGAGAGAGATAGAGAAGGCAGTGAGGAGATGGATGGAGAGAGATAGAGAAGGAGATGGAGAGGGTGAGAGAGATAGAGGTAGAGAAGGCAGTGATGAGATGGAGGGAGAGAGAGAGATAGAGAAGGCAGTGAGATGGAGGGCGAGAGAGATAGAGGAGGTAGTGCTGAGATGGAGGGAGAGATAGAGAGATAGAGAAGGTAGTGCTGAGATGGAGGGAGAGATAGAGAGAGAGAAGGCAGTGAGGAGATGGAGGGAGAGATAGAGAGAGAGCCCTGCACACATGTCTGTGTCTGTTTCTCTCTCTCCCTCTTTGTGTGTCTATGTGTGTGTGTGTGTGTGTGTGTGTGTGTGTGTGTGTGTGTGTGTGTGTGTGTGTGTGTGTGTGTGTGTGTGTGTGTGTGTGTGTGTGTGTGTGTGTGTGTGTGTGTGTGTGTGTGTGCGTGCGAGCGAGTGAGAGAGAGAGACCGAGAGATGATTTCACTCTAAATGTGGTTAGTCTCTGGTTACAGCATTATCACAGATGACATGTGAAGGGTTGCATCGCTCACCATCTACTCAGGGTCCCTCTCTTCTTTCTCACAGATGCTTCTCCACTCTTCCCTCTCTCCCCTCTGCAGGCTATCGTTAGATTTATGCTCTCCTTAAAATATCCTCCCATATCTCTCTCCTCTTTGTCTCTTGTCTCCTCTCCATCTTCTCCTCCTTCTCTCGCTCCCTCGCTCCCTCGCTCCCTCGCTCCCTCTCCACAAACACATTCCCTGTCACAGTCTCCTCTGCTTTTCTGTCAATGCTTTATTTCAGCTCCTGTCAGCGGGGGATGCATGTATATTTACTCTACTTCTGTATGAATTGTATGTATTATTGTTTCATATGGGTGGTAGTTTATGATGTCTGGGGAACAGGAACACTCCCCTATGGGGTGTAAACACTAGATAAACGACAGGGCCTATGTGTGTGTGTGTGTGTGTGTGTGTGTGTGTGTGCGTGCTTGTGCATGCATGTGCGTGAGAGTGTGTGTGTGCCGGCATGTGTGTGAGCGTGTGTATGCTATGGCCCTTCACTGTGGCAGGCAGTATAACTCAGGTTAATGTTATCTTATTTTACACCGCTCAGGGACAGCCAGGGGAGTAGATCATATGGAATGCTCTTATTACTTTTCATTAGGAAAATGTGACAGATGTCTGGATTTACTACAGAGAACACACAGACACACACTATCCCCCCTGGAGGGAGCAGAGGCTTCCTCTGTGTGTTTCAACACAGTGGTTATCATCTCACCATTTCCTGATAGCCCCTACTGTAATTTACAACATGGCTCATTGACTCAGTTCAACTAGTTATGTGGATCAGGATTCCTAATATTGGTACAACAGCTAGGTTTCCATCCAATTGGTGACAGATTTTCATTTGGATATTCTAAAATAGTTTCCATCAAATTGATTTGTCGCGGATAAAAGGCTGAGCATGAGAACGTAGTACACATACAAATCACTTTTGTGGTTAAATTCCCATGTACAGAATGAAAAATAGTTTGTTAAATGGGTTTCCATCACATTTTCAACTCTACTGATGGTTTTGTCACAGAACATGTTGTGTAATATAGAGAATGTGCCCACTCTGGTCTTGGTACATGAACTCTAGCCAACAGCTCGCAGATGCATTGTGGGTATAGCAAACCTGATGAGATTATTATGGGCAAAAAAAAGTGAGATTCATTTTATTTGTCAAACGGTATCCAAGCATCGATCATCATGTCACCAGAATAATATTTATAGGAAAGGAGCATCAAGCTCATCACCGTGCACTTTCACCACCCTGTGAAGTTCTTCAGAACTTATTTCATCTGTAGCCTAATAATCTGCATGCTTTCCTAAGTCATAGTGGGAGGAAGACACACCATATAATCGCATGACTCCAAGTTTACTTCGATATGATGGTTAATATATCGATATTTGCGCATAAAGGTGTTTCGACAGCCATTTCTCACATAATTAATTTGAAAGACAAAATGATGCCACCTTGTCTCACATAATTTGTTTTGTTGACGTTTGGAAAGTTTTCCGACAAATTTGCTGTTTCCATCATGTCTGTCTTGATTTTTGTTATTGTCTTGAACAATGTTAATGTTCAATACCTCATCATGGCTTTGTGATGGATCCAATGTTACTGTTCAATACCTCATCATGGCTTTGTGATGGATCCAATGTTACTGTTCAATACCTCATCATGGCTTTGTGATCAAATCAAATCAAATCAAATGTATTTATATAGCCCTTCGTACATCAGCTGATATCTCAAAGTGCTGTACAGAAACCCAGCCTAAAACCCCAAACAGCAAGCAATGCAGGTGTAGAAGCACGGTGGCTAGGAAAAACTCCCTAGAAAGGCCAATACCTAGGAAGAAACCTAGAGAGGAACCAGGCTATGTGGGGTGGCCAGTCCTCTTCTGGCTGTGCCGGGTGGAGATTATAACAGAACATGGTCAAGATGTTCAATGTTCATAAATGACCAGCATGGTCGAATAATAATAAGGCAGAACAGTTGAAACTAGAGCAGCAGCACAGTCAGGTGGAAGTTGAAACTGGAGCAGCAGCATGGCCAGGTAGACTGGGGACAGCAAGGAGTCATCATGTCAGGTAGTCCTGGGGCATGGTCCTAGGGCTGATGGATCCAATGTTACTGTTCAATACCTCATCATGGCTTTGAGATGGATCCAATGTTACTGTTCAATACCTCATCATGGCTTTGTGATGGATCCAATGTTAATGGCTGACTGAGGAGTCACACGGCCCGACAGTCAGACCGGTAGTGAGTGGCAACCAGTGTGTCTGATAGTCTTTGTCTGAATGTGAACGTGCGTTAGCGGTATACAGCCAAAGCCATCCAAAGTGTTTCCTGAGATCCCCCTGACGATGGGAGGAGCCACACAAGCTGTACATGCATATAGGGTACATCTTAAAAGTCTACCTTGGCTTCCTTTCCTCATCTCCTTTGTCTCCTCTGGACTGATGCATTCACCATGTTGTCCTCACATGTACATATTAGTGCAGAGGAAGGAAGGGAGCCAGTTAAGACAAATCAAGATGTACCCTTATGGCCAACCACAGGAATTTATGTTAAGCACTTTTAAAGTGGTGTGCACTTCTATCTGCCAGCAAGAGGCAGTACTATGCTCCTTCTGCCATAGCTGAGGTCTGTCTGGTGCTTGGCCTCTGTCAGAAAAACAGAAGATCACTTCCCCTCCACCACTAGCATACTTCTCTTTTTTTCTGGGAGCCTCTCTGAACCGACAGGGTGGTCTGTAACATCAGCAACTGGACCTGGGCCTGTATTCCTCTCCTCTATGTGTTGGATGGGAGAACTTTATTTGTTAGAGGCTCTACTAATGATTGACCCTGTCTCTCCTTCTCTCCATCTGTAGGCCAGCAGGCCTGGCTTCAGACTGTTGACGTTTGTTTCCCTCTTTTCTCCGTCTGCTTTACAGTAAACACCTACACATGCGGCTGAGTGTAAAAAATGATGAATAGCGCTCATGAGAGTATGTTGACAGTTCTGAAGACATATGCATACACAGATGAAGAGGGTGGGGATAGAGAGAGAGAGCGAGAGAGAGAGAGAGAGAGAGAGAGTTAGGGAGAGGTGGTGAAGCAGAGGTATTGGCATACACTCATTAATTTACTCACTCACTCACTAGTTAGCACTCACTCACTAGTTAGGGTTCCAAAAGCGTGATGCGGCTGTCCCCATAAGGGAGAACCGTTTTTGGTTCCAGGTGGAACTCTTTTGTGTTCCATGTAGAACCAATTGTGGTGTAACCATGCTGTCTGTAACCATTAAACCACCCTGTCTGTAACCATGCTGTCTGTAACCATGTTGTCTGTAACCATGCTGTCTGTAACCATGTTGTCTGTAACCATGCTGTCTGTAACCATGTTGTCTGTAACCATGCTGTATGTAACCATGCTGTATGTAACCATGCTGTATGGAGCCATGCTGTCTTTAACCATACTGTCTGTAACCATGCTGTATGAAGCCATGATGACTGTAACCATGCTGTATGTAACCATGCTGTATGTAACCATGCTGTATGTAACCATGATGTATGTAACCATGCTGTATGTAACCATGCTGTATGTAACCATGCTGTCCGTAACCATGCTGTATGGAGCCATGCTGTATGTAACCATGCTGTATGTAATCATGCTGTATGTAACCATGCTGTCTGTAACCATGCTGTATGTAACCATGCTGTCTGTAACCATGCTGTATGGAGCCATGCTGTATGTAACCATGCTGTATTAAGCCATGCTGTCTGTAACCATGCTGTATGGAGCCATGCTGTCTGTAACCATGCTGTCTGTAACCATGCTGTATGAAGCCATACTGTCTGTAACCATGCTGTATGGAGCCATGCTGTCTGTAACCATGTTGTATGTAACCATGCTGTATGAAGCCATACTGTCTGTAACCATGCTGTATGGAGCCATGCTGTCTGTAACCATGCTGTCTGTAACCATGCTGTATGGAGCCATGCTGTCTGTAACCATGCTGTATGGAGCCATGCTGTATGTAACCATGCTGTATGTAACCATGCTGTCTGTAACCATGCTGTATGTAACCATGCTGCCTGTAACCATGCTGTATTGAGCCATGTTGTATGTAACCATGCTGTCTGTAACCATGCTGTATGTCACCATGCTGTATGTAACCATGCTGCCTGTAAACATGCTGTTTGTAACCATGCTGTATGTAACCATGCTGTCTGTAACCATGCTGTCTGTAACCATGCTGTATGTAACCATGCTGTCTGTAACCATGCTGTATGTAACCATGCTGTATGTAACCATGCTGCCTGTAACCATGCTGTATTGAGCCATGTTGTATGTAACCATGCTGTCTGTAACCATGCTGTATGGAGCCATGCTGTATGTAACCATGCTGTCTGTAACCATGCTGTATTGAGCCATTCTGTATGTAACCATGCTGTATGTAACCATGATGTATGTAACCATGCTGTCTGTAACCATGCTGTATTGAGCCATGCTGTATTAAGCCATGCTGTATGAAGCCATGCTCTCTGTAACCATGCTGTCTGTAACCATGCTGTATGTAACCATGCTCTATGTAACCATGCTGTTTGTAACCATGCTGCATGGAGCCATGCTGTATGTAACCATGCTGTATGTAACCATGCTGTCTGTAACCATGCAGTATTGAGCCATGCTGTCTGTAACCATGCTGCATGGAGCCATGCTGTCTGTAAACATGCTGTATGGAGCCATGCTGTCTGTAACCATGCTGTATGGAGCCATGTTGTATGTAACCATGCTGTATGGAGCCATGCTGTATGTAACCATGCTGTATGTAACCATGCTGTATGGAGCCATGCTGTATGTAACCATGCTGTATGTAACCATGCTGTATGGAGCCATGCTGTATGTAACCATGCAGTATTGAGCCATGCTGTCTGTAACCATGCTGCATGGAGCCATGCTGTCTGTAAACATGCTGTATGGAGCCATGCTGTCTGTAACCATGCTGTATGGAGCCATGCTGTATGTAACCATGCTGTATGGAGCCATGCTGTATGTAACCATGCTGTATGTAATCATGCTGTCTGTAACCATGCTGTATGGAGACATGCTGTATGTAACCATGCTGTATGGAGCCATGCTGTATGTAACCATGCTGTATGTAATCATGCTGTCTGTAACCATGCTGTCTGTAACCATGTTGTATGTAACCATGATGTATGAAGCCATACTGTCTGTAACCATGCTGTATTAAGCCATGCTGTATGTAACCATGCTGTATGGAGCCATGCTGTCTGTAACCATGCTGTCTGTAACCATGCTGCATGGAGCCATGCTGTCTGTAACCATGCTGCATGGAGCCATGCTGTCTGTAACCATGCTGTACGGAGCCATTCTGTATGTAACCATGCTGTCTGTAACCATGCTGTCTGTAACCATGCTGTATGTAACCATGCTGTCTGTAACCATGCTGTATTGAGCCATGCTGTCTGTAACCATGCTGTATTGAGCCATGCTGTATGTAACCATGCTGTCTTTAACCATGCTGTATGGAGCCATGCTGTCTGTAACCATGCTGTATTAAGCCATGCTGTATGTAACCATGCTGTATTAAGCCATGCTGTATTGAGCCATGCTGTCTGTAACCATGCTGTATTAAGCCATGCTGTATTAAGCCATGCTGTATTAAGCCATGCTCTTTGTAACCATGCTGTCTGTAACCATGCTGTATGTAACCATGCTGTCTGTAACCATGCTGTTTGTAACCATGCTGCATGGAGCCATGCTGTCTGTAACCATGCTGCATGGAGCCATGCTGTCTGTAACCATGCTGTATATAGCCATGCTGTCTGTAACCATGCTGCATGGAGCCATGTTGTATGTAACCATGCTGTATGGAGCCATGCTGTATATAACCATGCTGTCTGTAACCATGCTGTATGGAGCCATGCTGTCTGTAACCATGCTGTATTAAGCCATGCTGTATTAAGCCATGCTCTTTGTAACCATGCTGTCTGTAACCATGCTGTATGGAGCCATGCTGTCTTTAACCATGCTGTCTGTAACCATGCTGTATGTAACCATGCTGTCTTTAACCATGCTGTATGGAACCATGCTGTATGTAACCATGCTGTATGTAACCATGCTGTATGTAACCATGCTGTATTGAGTCATGCTGTCTGTAACCATGCTGTATGGAGCCATGCTGTCTGTAACCATGCTGTATGGAGCCATACTGTATGTAACCATGCTGTCTGTAACCATGCTGTATTGAGTCATGCTGTCTGTAACCATGCTGTATGGAGCCAAGCTGTCTGTAACCATGCTGTATGGAACCATGCTGTATGTAACCATGCTGTATTGAGCCATGCTGTCTGTAACCATGCTGTATTGAGCCATGCTGTATGTAACCATGCTGTCTGTAACCATGCTGTATTGAGCCATGCTGTCTGTAACCATGCTGTATGGAGCCATGCTGTCTGCAACCATGCTGTATGGAGCCATGCTGTATGTAACCATGCTGTCTGTAACCATGCTGTATGGAGCCATGCTGTATGTAACCATGCTGTATGTAACCATGCTGTCTGTAACCATGCTGTATGTAACCATGCTGTCTGTAACCATGCTGTCTGTAACCATGCTGTATGTAACCATGCTGTATGTAACCATGCTGTATGGGGCCATGCTGTATGTAACCATGCTGTATGGAGCCATGCTGTATGTAACCATGCTGTCTGTAACCATGCTGTATGGAGCCATGCTGTATGTAACCATGCTGTCTGTAACCATGCTGTATGGAGCCATGCTGTCTGTAACCATGCTGTATTAAGCCATGCTGTATTAAGCCAAGCTGTATTAAGCCATGCTCTCTGTAACCATGCTGTCTGTAACCATGCTGTATGTAACCATGCTGTCTGTAACCATGCTCTCTGTAACCATGCTGCATGGAGCCATGCTGTCTGTAACCATGCTGTATGGAGCCATGCTGTCTGTAACCATGCTGTATGTAACTATGCTGTCTGTAACCATGCTGTATTGAGCCATGCTGTCTGTAACCATGCTGTATGGAGCCATGCTGTCTGTAACCATGCTGTATGGAACCATGCTGTATGTAACCATGCTGTATTGAGACGAGATGAAAGAGAGGTTGAACAGGCTGGTAATAGGGGTTGCGACAATGGTGGCAGATAGTTTCAGAAATAGAGGGTCCAGATTGTCAAGCCCAGCTGATTTGTACGGGTCCAGGTTTTGCAGCTCTTTCAGAACATCTGCTATCTGGATTTGGGTAAAGGAGAACCTGGAGAGGCTTGGGCGAGGAGCTGCGGGGGGGGCGGAGCTGTTGGCCGAGGTTGAAGTAGCCAGGCGGAAGGCATGGCCAGCCGTTGAGAAATGCTTATTGAAGTTTTCGATAATCATGGATTTATCAGTGGTGACCGTGTTACCTAGCCTCAGTGCAGTGGGCAGCTGGGAGTTGGAGCTACAGGATGCAAACTTCTGCCTGAAGAAGCTGGCCTTAGCTTTCCTGACTGACTGCGTGTATTGGTTCCGGACTTCCCTGAACAGTTGCATATCACGGGGACTATTCGATGCTATTGCAGTCCGCCACAGGATGTTTTTGTGCTGGTCGAGGGCAGTCAGGTCTGGGGTGAACCAAGGGCTGTATCTGTTCTTAGTTCTGCATTTTTTGAACGGAGCATGCTTATCTAAAATGGTGAGGAAGTTACTTTTAAAGAATGACCAGGCATCCTCAACTGACGGGATGAGGTCAATGTCCTTCCAGGATACCCGGGCCAGGTCGATTAGAAAGGCCTGCTCACAGAAGTGTTTTAGGGAGCGTTTGACAGTGATGAGGGGTGGTCGTTTGACTGCGGCTCCGTAGCGGATACAGGCAATGAGGCAGTGATCGCTGAGATCCTGGTTGAAGACAGCGGAGGTGTATTTGGAGGGCCAGTTGGTCAGGATGACGTCTATGAGGGTGCCCTTGTTTACAGAGTTAGGGTTGTACCTGGTGGGTTCCTTGATGATTTGTGTGAGATTGAGGGCATCTAGCTTAGATTGTAGGACTGGCGGGGTGTTAAGCATATCCCAGTTTAGGTCACCTAACAGAACAAACTCTGAAGCTAGATGGGGGGCGATCAATTCACAAATGGTGTCCAGGGCACAGCTGGGAGCTGAGGGGGGTCGGTAGCAGGCGGCAACCGTGAGAGACTTATTTCTGGAGAGAGTAATTTTCAAAATTAGTAGTTCGAACTGTTTGGGTATGGACCTGGAAAGTATGACATTACTTTGCAGGCCATCTCTGCAGTAAACTGCAACTCCTCCCCCTTTGGCAGTTCTATCTTGACGGAAGCCATGCTGTATTAAGCCATGCTGTATTAAGCCATGCTCTTTGTAACCATGCTGTCTGTAACCATGCTGTATGGAGCCATGCTGTATGTAACCATGCTGTATGTAACCATGCTGTCTGTAACCATGCTGTCTGTAACCATGCTGTATTGAGCCATGCTGTCTGTAACCATGCTGTATTGAGCCATGCTGTATGTAACCATGCTGTCTTTAACCATGCTGTATGGAGCCATGCTGTATGTAACCATGCTGTGTGTAACCATGCTGTATGTAACCATGCTGTATGTAACCATGCTGTATGGAGCCATGCTGTCTGTAACCATGCTGTATTAAGCCATGCTGTCTGTAACCATGCTGTATGTAACCATGCTGTCTGTAACCATGCTGTATGTAACCATGCTGTCTGTAACCATGCTGTATGTAACCATGCTGTCTGTAACCATGCTGTATGTAACCATGCTCTATGTAACCATGCTGTCTGTAACCATGCTGTATGTAACCATGCTGTCTGTAACCATGCTGTTTGTAATCATGCTGTCTGTAACCATGCTGTCTGTAACCATGTTGTATGTAACCATGCTGTATTAAGCCATACTGTCTGTAACCATGCTGTATGGAGCCATGCTGTCTGTAACCATGCTGTCTGTAACCATGCTGTATTGAGCCATGCTGTCTGTAACCATGCTGTCTGTAACCGTGCTGTCTGTAACCATGCTGTCTGTAACCATGCTGTATGTAACCATGCTGTCTGTAACCATGCTGTATTGAGCCATGCTGTCTGTAACCATGCTGTATTGAGCCATGCTGTATGTAACCATGCTGTCTTTAACCATGCTGTATGGAGCCATGCTGTATGTAACCATGCTGTCTGTAACCATTATGTATTTAGTCATGCTGTCTGTAACCATGCTGTATGGAGCCATGCTGTCTGTAACCATGCTGTATGGAGCCATGCTGTATGTAACCATGCTGTCTTTAACCATGCTGTATTGAGCCATGCTGTCTGTAACCATGCTGTATGTAACCATGCTGTATGTAACCATGCTGTCTGTAACCATGCTGTATGTAACCATGCTGTCTGTAACCATGCTGTATGTAACCATGCTGTCTGTAACCATGCTGTCTGTAACCATGCTCTATGTAACCATGCTGTCTGTAACCATGCTGTATGTAACCATGCTGTCTGTAACCATGCTGTTTGTAATCATGCTGTCTGTAACCATGCTGTCTGTAACCATGCTGTATTGAGCCATGCTGTATGTAACCATGCTGTCTTTAACCATGCTGTATGGAGCCATGCTGTATGTAACCATGCTGTCTGTAACCATGCTGTATTGAGCCATGCTGTCTGTAACCATGCTTTATGGAGCCATGCTGTCTGTAACCATGCTGTATGGAGCCATGCTGTATGTAACCATGCTGTCTGTAACCATGCTGTATGGAGCCATGCTGTATGTAACCATGCTGTATGTAACCATGCTGTCTGTAACCATGCTGTATGTAACCATGCTGTCTGTAACCATGCTGTCTGTAACCATGCTGTATGTAACCATGCTGTATGTAACCATGCTGTATGGGGCCATGCTGTATGTAACCATGCTGTATGTAACCATGCTGTTTGTAACCATGCTGTATGGAGCCATGCTGTATGTAACCATGCTGTCTGTAACCATGCTGTATGGAGCCATGCTGTCTGTAACCATGCTGTATTAAGCCATGCTGTATTAAGCCATGCTGTATTAAGCCATGCTCTCTGTAACCATGCTGTCTGTAACCATGCTGTATGTAACCATGCTGTCTGTAACCATGCTCTCTGTAACCATGCTGCATGGAGCCATGCTGTCTGTAACCATGCTGTATGGAGCCATGCTGTCTGTAACCATGCTGTATGGAGCCATGCGGTATGTAAACATGCTGTATTAAGCCATGATGTCTGTAACCATGCTGCATAGAGCCATGCTGTCTGGAACCATGCTGTATGTAGCCATAATGTATGTAACCATGCTGCATGGAGCCATGCTGTATGTAACCATGCTGTATGGAGCCATGCTGTATGTAACCATCCTGTATGTAACCATGCTGTATTGAGCCATGCTGTATGGAACCATGCTGTATGTAACCATGCTGTCTGTAACCATGCTGTCTGTAACCATGCTGTCTGTAATCATGCTGTATGTAACCATGTAACCATGCTGCATGTAACCATGCTGTCTGTAACCATGCTGTATGTAACCATGCTGTATGGAGCCATGCTGTCTGTAACAATGCTGTATTAAGCCATGCTGTCTGTAACCATGCTGTATGTAACCATGCTGTATGTAACCATGCTGTATGTAACCATGCTGTCTGTAACCATGCAGTCTGTAACCATGCTGTCTGTAACCATGCTGTATTGAGCCATGCTGTCTGTAACCATGCTGTATTGAGCCATGCTGTATGTAACCATGCTGTCTTTAACCATGCTGTATGGAGCCATGCTGTATGTAACCATGCTGTCTGTAACCATGCTGTATTGAGCAATGCTGTCTGTAACCATGCTGTCTGTAACCATGCTGTATGGAGCCACCCTGTCTGTAACCATGCTGTATTGAGCCATGCTGTCTGTAACCATGCTGTATTGAGCCATGCTGTCTGTAACCATGCTGTATTGAGCAATGCTGTCTGTAACCATGCTGTCTGTAACCATGCTGTATTGAGCCATGCTGTCTGTAACCATGCTGTATTGAGCCATGCTGTCTGTAACCATGCTGTATTGAGCAATGCTGTCTGTAACCATGCTGTCTGTAACCATGCTGTATGGAGCCACCCTGTCTGTAACCATGCTGTATTGAGCCATGCTGTCTGTAACCATGCTGTATTGAGCCATGCTGTATGTAACCATGCTGTATGGAGCCATGCTGTATGTAACCATGCTGCATTAAGCCATGCTGTGTGTAACCATGCTGTCTGTAACCATGTTGTCTGTAATCATGCTGTATGTAACCATGTAACCATGCTGCATGTAACCATGCTGTCTGTAACCATGCTGTCTGTAACCATGGTGCATGGAGCCATGTTGTATGTAACCATGCTGTATGGAGCCATGCTGTATATAACCATGCTGTTTGTAACCATGCTGTATGGAGCCATGCTGTCTGTAACCATGCTGTATTGAGTCATGCTGTCTGTAACCATGCTGTATGGAGCCATGCTGTCTGTAACCATGCTGTATTAAGCCATGCTGTATAGAGCCATGCTGTCTGTAACCATGCTGTTTATTTTTATTTTTTTATTTCACCTTTATTTAACCAGGTAGGCTAGTTGAGAACAAGTTCTCATTTGCAACTGCGACCTGGCCAAGATAAAGCATAGCAGTGTGAGCATACAACAAAGAGTTACACATGGAGTAAACAATTAACAAGTCAATAACACAGTAGAAAACGAAGGGGGGGTCTATATACAATGTGTGCAAAAGGCATGAGGAGGTAGGCAAATAATTACAATTTTGCAGATTAACACTGGAGTGATAAAAGATCAGATGGTCATGTACAGGTAGAGATATTGGTGTGCAGAAGAGCAGAAAAGTAAATAAATAAAAACAGTACGGGGATGAGGTAGGTGAAAAGGGTGGGCTATTTACCAATAGACTATGTACAGCTGCAGCGATCGGTTAGCTGCTCAGATAGCTGATGTTTGAAGTTGGTGAGGGAGATAAAAGTCTCCAACTTCAGCGATTTTTGCAATTCGTTCCAGTCACAGGCAGCAGAGTACTGGAACGAAAGGCGGCCAAATGAGGTGTTGGCTTTAGGGATGATCAGTGAGATACACCTGCTGGAGCGCGTGCTACGGATGGGTGTTGCCATCGTGACCAGTGAGCTGAGATAAGGCGGAGCTTTACCTAGCATAGACTTGTAGATGACCTGGAGCCAGTGGGTCTGGCGACGAATATGTAGCGAGGGCCAGCCGACTAGAGCATACAAGTCGCAGTGGTGGGTAATATAAGGTGCTTTAGTGACAAAACGGATGGCACTGTGATAGACTGCATCCAGTTTGCTGAGTAGAGTGTTGGAAGCCATTTTGTAGATGACATCGCCGAAGTCGAGGATCGGTAGGATAGTCAGTTTTACTAGGGTAAGCTTGGCGGCTTGAGTGAAGGAGGCTTTGTTGCGGAATAGAAAGCCGACTCTTGATTTGATTTTCGATTGGAGATGTTTGATATGAGTCTGGAAGGAGAGTTTGCAGTCTAGCCAGACACCTAGGTACTTATAGACGTCCACATATTCTAGGTCGGAACCATCCAGGGTGGTGATGCTAGTCGGGCATGCAGGTGCAGGCAGCGACCGGTTGAAAAGCATGCATTTGGTTTTACTAGCGTTTAAGAGCAGTTGGAGGCCACGGAAGGAGTGTTGTATGGCATTGAAGCTTGTTTGGAGATTAGATAGCACAGTGTCCAAAGACGGGCCGAAAGTATATAGAATGGTGTCGTCTGCGTAGAGGTGGATCAGGGAATCGCCCGCAGCAAGAGCAACATCATTGATATACACAGAGAAAAGAGTCGGCCCGAGAATTGAACCCTGTGGCACCCCCATAGAGACTGCCAGAGGACCGGACAGCATGCCCTCCGATTTGACACACTGAACTCTGTCTGCAAAGTAATTGGTGAACCAGGCAAGGCAGTCATCCGAAAAACCGAGGCTACTGAGTCTGCCGATAAGAATATGGTGATTGACAGAGTCGAAAGCCTTGGCAAGGTCGATGAAGACGGCTGCACAGTACTGTCTTTTATCGATGGCGGTTATGATGTCGTTTAGTACCTTGAGTGTGGCTGAGGTGCACCCATGACCGGCTCGGAAACCAGATTGCACAGCGGAGAAGGTACGGTGGGATTCGAGATGGTCAGTGACCTGTTTGTTGACTTGGCTTTCGAAGACCTTAGATAGGCAGGGCAGGATGGATATAGGTCTGTAACAGTTTGGGTCCAGGGTGTCACCCCCTTTGAAGAGGGTGACAGCTTTCCAATCCTTGGGGATCTCAGACGAGATGAAAGAGAGGTTGAACAGGCTGGTAATAGGGGTTGCGACAATGGTGGCAGATAGTTTCAGAAATAGAGGGTCCAGATTGTCAAGCCCAGCTGATTTGTACGGGTCCAGGTTTTGCAGCTCTTTCAGAACATCTGCTATCTGGATTTGGGTAAAGGAGAACCTGGAGAGGCTTGGGCGAGGAGCTGCGGGGGGGGCGGAGCTGTTGGCCGAGGTTGAAGTAGCCAGGCGGAAGGCATGGCCAGCCGTTGAGAAATGCTTATTGAAGTTTTCGATAATCATGGATTTATCAGTGGTGACCGTGTTACCTAGCCTCAGTGCAGTGGGCAGCTGGGAGTTGGAGCTACAGGATGCAAACTTCTGCCTGAAGAAGCTGGCCTTAGCTTTCCTGACTGACTGCGTGTATTGGTTCCGGACTTCCCTGAACAGTTGCATATCACGGGGACTATTCGATGCTATTGCAGTCCGCCACAGGATGTTTTTGTGCTGGTCGAGGGCAGTCAGGTCTGGGGTGAACCAAGGGCTGTATCTGTTCTTAGTTCTGCATTTTTTGAACGGAGCATGCTTATCTAAAATGGTGAGGAAGTTACTTTTAAAGAATGACCAGGCATCCTCAACTGACGGGATGAGGTCAATGTCCTTCCAGGATACCCGGGCCAGGTCGATTAGAAAGGCCTGCTCACAGAAGTGTTTTAGGGAGCGTTTGACAGTGATGAGGGGTGGTCGTTTGACTGCGGCTCCGTAGCGGATACAGGCAATGAGGCAGTGATCGCTGAGATCCTGGTTGAAGACAGCGGAGGTGTATTTGGAGGGCCAGTTGGTCAGGATGACGTCTATGAGGGTGCCCTTGTTTACAGAGTTAGGGTTGTACCTGGTGGGTTCCTTGATGATTTGTGTGAGATTGAGGGCATCTAGCTTAGATTGTAGGACTGGCGGGGTGTTAAGCATATCCCAGTTTAGGTCACCTAACAGAACAAACTCTGAAGCTAGATGGGGGGCGATCAATTCACAAATGGTGTCCAGGGCACAGCTGGGAGCTGAGGGGGGTCGGTAGCAGGCGGCAACCGTGAGAGACTTATTTCTGGAGAGAGTAATTTTCAAAATTAGTAGTTCGAACTGTTTGGGTATGGACCTGGAAAGTATGACATTACTTTGCAGGCCATCTCTGCAGTAAACTGCAACTCCTCCCCCTTTGGCAGTTCTATCTTGACGGAAGCCATGCTGTATTAAGCCATGCTGTATTAAGCCATGCTCTTTGTAACCATGCTGTCTGTAACCATGCTGTATGGAGCCATGCTGTATGTAACCATGCTGTATGTAACCATGCTGTCTGTAACCATGCTGTCTGTAACCATGCTGTATTGAGCCATGCTGTCTGTAACCATGCTGTATTGAGCCATGCTGTATGTAACCATGCTGTCTTTAACCATGCTGTATGGAGCCATGCTGTATGTAACCATGCTGTGTGTAACCATGCTGTATGTAACCATGCTGTATGTAACCATGCTGTATGGAGCCATGCTGTCTGTAACCATGCTGTATTAAGCCATGCTGTCTGTAACCATGCTGTATGTAACCATGCTGTATGTAACCATGCTGTCTGTAACCATGCTGTATGTAACCATGCTGTCTGTAACCATGCTGTATGTAACCATGCTGTCTGTAACCATGCTGTATGTAACCATGCTCTATGTAACCATGCTGTCTGTAACCATGCTGTATGTAACCATGCTGTCTGTAACCATGCTGTTTGTAATCATGCTGTCTGTAACCATGCTGTCTGTAACCATGTTGTATGTAACCATGCTGTATTAAGCCATACTGTCTGTAACCATGCTGTATGGAGCCATGCTGTCTGTAACCATGCTGTCTGTAACCATGCTGTATTGAGCCATGCTGTCTGTAACCATGCTGTCTGTAACCGTGCTGTCTGTAACCATGCTGTCTGTAACCATGCTGTATGTAACCATGCTGTCTGTAACCATGCTGTATTGAGCCATGCTGTCTGTAACCATGCTGTATTGAGCCATGCTGTATGTAACCATGCTGTCTTTAACCATGCTGTATGGAGCCATGCTGTATGTAACCATGCTGTCTGTAACCATTATGTATTTAGTCATGCTGTCTGTAACCATGCTGTATGGAGCCATGCTGTCTGTAACCATGCTGTATGGAGCCATGCTGTATGTAACCATGCTGTCTTTAACCATGCTGTATTGAGCCATGCTGTCTGTAACCATGCTGTATGTAACCATGCTGTATGTAACCATGCTGTCTGTAACCATGCTGTATGTAACCATGCTGTCTGTAACCATGCTGTATGTAACCATGCTGTCTGTAACCATGCTGTATGTAACCATGCTCTATGTAACCATGCTGTCTGTAACCATGCTGTATGTAACCATGCTGTCTGTAACCATGCTGTTTGTAATCATGCTGTCTGTAACCATGCTGTCTGTAACCATGTTGTATGTAACCATGCTGTATTAAGCCATACTGTCTGTAACCATGCTGTAGGGAGCCATGCTGTCTGTAACCATGCTGTCTGTAACCATGCTGTATTGAGCCATGCTGTCTGTAACCATGCTGTCTGTAACCGTGCTGTCTGTAACCATGCTGTCTGTAACCATGCTGTATGTAACCATGCTGTCTGTAACCATGCTGTATTGAGCCATGCTGTATTGAGCCATGCTCTCTTTAACCATGCTGTATTGAGCCATGCTGTATGTAACCATGCTGTCTTTAACCATGCTGTATGGAGCCATGCTGTCTGTAACCATGCTGTCTGTAACTATGCTGTATTGAGCCATGCTGTCTGTAACCATGCTGTCTGTAACCGTGCTGTCTATAACCATGCTGTCTGTAACCATGCTGTATGTAACCATTATGTATTTAGTCATGCTGTCTGTAACCATGCTGTATGGAGCCATGCTGTCTGTAACCATGCTGTATGGAGCCATGCTGTATGTAACCATGCTGTCTTTAACCATGCTGTATTGAGCCATGCTCTCTTTAACCATGCTGTATTGAGCCATGCTGTATGTAACCATGCTGTCTTTAACCATGCTGTATGGAGCCATGCTGTCTGTAACCATGCTGTCTGTAACCATGCTGTATTGAGCCATGCTGTCTGTAACCATGCTGTCTGTAACCGTGCTGTCTATAACCATGCTGTCTGTAACCATGCTGTATGTAACCATGCTGTCTGTAACCATGCTGTATTGAGCCATGCTGTCTGTAACCATGCTGTATGGAGCCATGCTGTATGTAACCATGCTGTCTGTAACCATGCTGTATGGAGCCATGCTGTATGTAACCATGCTGTATGTAACCATGCTGTCTGTAACCATGCTGTATGTAACCATGCTGTCTGTAACCATGCTGTCTGTAACCATGCTGTATGTAACCATGCTGTATGTAACCATGCTGTATGGGGCCATGCTGTATGTAACCATGCTGTATGGAGCCATGCTGTATGTAACCATGCTGTCTGTAACCATGCTGTATGGAGCCATGCTGTATGTAACCATGCTGTCTGTAACCATGCTGTATGGAGCCATGCTGTCTGTAACCATGCTGTATTAAGCCATGCTGTATTAATCCATGCTGTATTAAGCCATGCTCTCTGTAACCATTCTGTCTGTAACCATGGTGTATGTAACCATGCTGTCTGTAACCATGCTCTCTGTAACCATGCTGCATGGAGCCATGCTGTCTGTAACCATGCTGTATGGAGCCATGCTGTCTGTAACCATGCTGTATGGAGCCATGCGGTATGTAACCATGCTGTATTAAGCCATGATGTCTGTAACCATGCTGCATAGAGCCATGCTGTCTGTAACCATGCTGTATGTAGCCATAATGTATGTAACCATGCTGCATGGAGCCATGCTGTATGTAACCATGCTGTATTGAGCCATGCTGTCTGGAACCATGCTGTATGTAGCCATAATGTATGTAACCATGCTGCATGGATCCATGCTGTATGTAACCATGCTGTATGGAGCCATGCTGTCTGTAACCATGCTGTATGTAACCATGCTGTATGTAACCATGTAACCATGCTGTATGTAACCATGCTGTCTGTAACCATGCTGTCTGTAATCATGCTGTATGTAACCATGTAACCATGCTGCATGTAACCATGCTGTCTGTAACCATGCTGTATGTAACCATGCTGTATGGAGCCATGCTGTCTGTAACAATGCTGTATTAAGCCATGCTGTCTGTAACCATGCTGTCTGTAACCATGCTGTCTGTAACCATGCTGTATTGAGCCATGCTGTCTGTAACCATGCTGTATTGAGCCATGCTGTATGTAACCATGCTGTCTTTAACCATGCTGTATGGAGCCATGCTGTATGTAACCATGCTGTCTGTAACCATGCTGTATTGAGCAATGCTGTCTGTAACCATGCTGTCTGTAACCATGCTGTATGGAGCCACGCTGTCTGTAACCATGCTGTATTGAGCTATGCTGTCTGTAACCATGCTGTATTGAGCCATGCTGTATGTAACCATGCTGTATGGAGCCATGCTGTATGTAACCATGCTGCATTAAGCCATGCTGTGTGTAACCATGCTGTCTGTAACCATGCTGTCTGTAACCATGTTGTCTGTAATCATGCTGTATGTAACCATGTAACCATGCTGCATGTAACCATGCTGTCTGTAACCATGCTGTCTGTAACCATGGTGCATGGAGCCATGTTGTATGTAACCATGCTGCATGGAGCCATGCTGTATAGAGCCATGCTGTCTGTAACCATGCTGTATGTAGCCATAATGTATGTAACCATGCTGCATGGAGCCATGCTGTATGTAACCATGCTGTATTGAGCCATGCTGTCTGGAACCATGCTGTATGTATCCATAATGTATGTAACCATGCTGCATGGAGCCATGCTGTATGTAACCATGCTGTATGGAGCCATGCTGTATGTAACCATCCTGTATGTAACCATGCTGTATTGAGCCATGCTGTATGTAACCATGCTGTATGTAACCATGCTGTCTGTAACCATGCTGTCTGTAACCATGCTGTCTGTAATCATGCTGTATGTAACCATGTAACCATGCTGCATGTAACCATGCTGTCTGTAACCATGCTGTATGTAACCATGCTGTATGGAGCCATGCTGTCTGTAACAATGCTATATTAAGCCATGCTGTCTGTAACCATGCTGTATGTAACCATGCTGTATGTAACCATGCTGTATGTAACCATGCTGTCTGTAACCATGCTGTCTGTAACCATGCTGTCTGTAACCATGCTGTATTGAGCCATGCTGTCTGTAACCATGCTGTATTGAGCCATGCTGTATGTAACCATGCTGTCTGTAACCATGCTGTCTGTAACCATGTTGTCTGTAATCATGCTGTATGTAACCATGTAACCATGCTGTCTGTAACCATGCTGTCTGTAACCATGGTGCATGGAGCCATGTTGTATGTAACCATGCTGCATGGAGCCATGCTGTATATAACCATGCTGTCTGTAACCATGCTGTATGGAGCCATGCTGTCTGTAACCATGCTGTATTGAGTCATGCTGTCTGTAACCATGCTGTATGGAGCCATGCTGTCTGTAACCATGCTGTATTAAGCCATGCTGTATAGAGCCATGCTGTCTGTAACCATGCTGTATTAAGCCATGCTGTATTAAGCCATGCTGTATTAAGCCATGCTCTTTGTAACCATGCTGTCTGTAACCATGCTGTATGGAGCCATGCTGTATGTAACCATGCTGTATGTAACCATGCTGTCTGTAACCATGCTGTCTGTAACCATGCTGTATTGAGCCATGCTGTATGTAACCATGCTGTCTTTAACCATGCTGTATGGAGCCATGCTGTATGTAACCATGCTGTGTGTAACCATGCTGTATGTAACCATGCTGTATGTAACCATGCTGTATGGAGCCATGCTGTCTGTAACCATGCTGTATTAAGCCATGCTGTCTGTAACCATGCTGTATGTAACCATGCTGTATGTAACCATGCTGTCTGTAACCATGCTGTATGTAACCATGCTGTCTGTAACCATGCTGTATGTAACCATGCTGTCTGTAACCATGCTGTATGTAACCATGCTCTATGTAACCATGCTGTCTGTAACCATGCTGTCTGTAACCATGCTGTTTGTAATCATGCTGTCTGTAACCATGCTGTCTGTAACCATGTTGTATGTAACCATGCTGTATTAAGCCATACTGTCTGTAACGATGCTGTATTGAGCCATGCTGTATGTAACCATGCCGTATGGAGCCATGCTGTATGTAACCATGCTGCATTAAGCCATGCTGTGTGTAACCATGCTGTCTGTAACCATGCTGTCTGTAACCATGTTGTCTGTAATCATGCTGTATGTAACCATGTAACCATGCTGCATGTAACCATGCTGTCTGTAACCATGCTGTCTGTAACCATGGTGCATGGAGCCATGTTGTATGTAACCATGCTGCATGGAGCCATGCTGTATAGAGCCATGCTGTCTGTAACCATGCTGTATGTAGCCATAATGTATGTAACCATGCTGCATGGAGCCATGCTGTATGTAACCATGCTGTATTGAGCCATGCTGTCTGGAACCATGCTGTGTGTAGCCATAATGTATGTAACCATGCTGCATGGAGCCATGCTGTATGTAACCATGCTGTATGGAGCCATGCTGTATGTAACCATCCTGTATGTAACCATGCTGTATTGAGCCATGCTGTATGTAACCATGCTGTATGTAACCATGCTGTCTGTAACCATGCTGTCTGTAACCATGCTGTCTGTAATCATGCTGTATGTAACCATGTAACCATGCTGCATGTAACCATGCTGTCTGTAACCATGCTGTATGTAACCATGCTGTATGGAGCCATGCTGTCTGTAACAATGCTATATTAAGCCATGCTGTCTGTAACCATGCTGTATGTAACCATGCTGTATGTAACCATGCTGTATGTAACCATGCTGTCTGTAACCATGCTGTCTGTAACCATGCTGTCTGTAACCATGCTGTATTGAGCCATGCTGTCTGTAACCATGCTGTATTGAGCCATGCTGTATGTAACCATGCTGTCTGTAACCATGCTGTCTGTAACCATGGTGCATGGAGCCATGTTGTATGTAACCATGCTGCATGGAGCCATGCTGTATATAACCATGCTGTCTGTAACCATGCTGTATGGAGCCATGCTGTCTGTAACCATGCTGTATTGAGTCATGCTGTCTGTAACCATGCTGTATGGAGCCATGCTGTCTGTAACCATGCTGTATTAAGCCATGCTGTATAGAGCCATGCTGTCTGTAACAATGCTGTATTAAGCCATGCTGTATTAAGCCATGCTGTATTAAGCCATGCTCTTTGTAACCGTGCTGTCTGTAACCATGCTGTATGGAGCCATGCTGTATGTAACCATGCTGTATGTAACCATGCTGTATGTAACCATGCTGTCTGTAACCATGCTGTCTGTAACCATGCTGTATTGAGCCATGCTGTCTGTAACCATGCTGTATTGAGCCATGCTGTATGTAACCATGCTGTCTTTAACCATGCTGTATGGAGCCATGCTGTATGTAACCATGCTGTGTGTAACCATGCTGTATGTAACCATGCTGTATGTAACCATGCTGCATTAAGCCATGCTGTGTGTAACCATGCTGTCTGTAACCATGCTGTCTGTAACCATGTTGTCTGTAATCATGCTGTATGTAACCATGTAACCATGCTGCATGTAACCATGCTGTCTGTAACCATGCTGTCTGTAACCATGGTGCATGGAGCCATGTTGTATGTAACCATGCTGCATGGAGCCATGCTGTATAGAGCCATGCTGTCTGTAACCATGCTGTATGTAGCCATAATGTATGTAACCATGCTGCATGGAGCCATGCTGTATGTAACCATGCTGTATTGAGCCATGCTGTCTGGAACCATGCTGTGTGTAGCCATAATGTATGTAACCATGCTGCATGGAGCCATGCTGTATGTAACCATGCTGTATGGAGCCATGCTGTATGTAACCATCCTGTATGTAACCATGCTGTATTGAGCCATGCTGTATGTAACCATGCTGTATGTAACCATGCTGTCTGTAACCATGCTGTCTGTAATCATGCTGTATGTAACCATGTAACCATGCTGCATGTAACCATGCTGTCTGTAACCATGCTGTATGTAACCATGCTGTATGGAGCCATGCTGTCTGTAACAATGCTATATTAAGCCATGCTGTCTGTAACCATGCTGTATGTAACCATGCTGTATGTAACCATGCTGTATGTAACCATGCTGTCTGTAACCATGCTGTCTGTAACCATGCTGTCTGTAACCATGCTGTATTGAGCCATGCTGTCTGTAACCATGCTGTATTGAGCCATGCTGTATGTAACCATGCTGTCTGTAACCATGCTGTCTGTAACCATGGTGCATGGAGCCATGTTGTATGTAACCATGCTGCATGGAGCCATGCTGTATATAACCATGCTGTCTGTAACCATGCTGTATGGAGCCATGCTGTCTGTAACCATGCTGTATTGAGTCATGCTGTCTGTAACCATGCTGTATGGAGCCATGCTGTCTGTAACCATGCTGTATTAAGCCATGCTGTATAGAGCCATGCTGTCTGTAACAATGCTGTATTAAGCCATGCTGTATTAAGCCATGCTGTATTAAGCCATGCTCTTTGTAACCGTGCTGTCTGTAACCATGCTGTATGGAGCCATGCTGTATGTAACCATGCTGTATGTAACCATGCTGTATGTAACCATGCTGTCTGTAACCATGCTGTCTGTAACCATGCTGTATTGAGCCATGCTGTCTGTAACCATGCTGTATTGAGCCATGCTGTATGTAACCATGCTGTCTTAAACCATGCTGTATGGAGCCATGCTGTATGTAACCATGCTGTGTGTAACCATGCTGTATGTAACCATGCTGTATGTAACCATGCTGTATGGAGCCATGCTGTCTGTAACCATGCTGTATTAAGCCATGCTGTATGTAACCATGCTGTCTGTAACCATGCTGTATGTAACCATGCTGTCTGTAACCATGCTGTATGTAACCATGCTGTCTGTAACCATGCTGTATGTAACCATGCTCTATGTAACCATGCTGTCTGTAACCATGCTGTCTGTAACCATGCTG
The DNA here is from genome assembly GCF_002021735.2 of Oncorhynchus kisutch. Classification (NCBI taxonomy): domain Eukaryota; kingdom Metazoa; phylum Chordata; class Actinopteri; order Salmoniformes; family Salmonidae; genus Oncorhynchus; species Oncorhynchus kisutch. Next base: position 74,527,656 of record NC_034188.2, on the reverse strand, counting down.
TTTGTAATCATGCTGTCTGTAACCATGCTGTCTGTAACCATGTTGTATGTAACCATGCTGTCTGTAACCATGCTGTCTGTAACCATGCTGTATTGAGCCATGCTGTCTGTAACCATGCTGTATTGAGCCATGCTGTATGTAACCATGCTGTCTGTAACCATGCTGTCTGTAACCATGGTGCATGGAGCCATGTTGTATGTAACCATGCTGCATGGAGCCATGCTGTATATAACCATGCTGTCTGTAACCATGCTGTATGGAGCCATGCTGTCTGTAACCATGCTGTATTGAGTCATGCTGTCTGTAACCATGCTGTATTAAGCCATGCTCTTTGTAACCGTGCTGTCTGTAACCATGCTGTATGGAGCCATGCTGTATGTAACCATGCTGTATGTAACCATGCTGTCTGTAACCATGCTGTCTGTAACCATGCTGTATTGAGCCATGCTGTCTGTAACCATGCTGTATTGAGCCATGCTGTATGTAAACATGCTGTCTTTAACCATGCTGTATGGAGCCATGCTGTATGTAACCATGCTGTGTGTAACCATGCTGTATGTAACCATGCTGTATGTAACCATGCTGTATGGAGCCATGCTGTCTGTAACCATGCTGTATTAAGCCATGCTGTATGTAACCATGCTGTCTGTAACCATGCTGTATGTAACCATGCTGTCTGTAACCATGCTGTATGTAACCATGCTGTCTGTAACCATGCTGTATGTAACCATGCTCTATGTAACCATGCTGTCTGTAACCATGCTGTCTGTAACCATGCTGTTTGTAATCATGCTGTCTGTAACCATGCTGTCTGTAACCATGTTGTATGTAACCATGCTGTATTAAGCCATACTGTCTGTAACCATGCTGTATTGAGCCATGCTGTATGTAACCATGCTGTATGGAGCCATGCTGTATGTAACCATGCTGCATTAAGCCATGCTGTGTGTAACCATGCTGTCTGTAACCATGCTGTCTGTAACCATGTTGTCTGTAATCATGCTGTATGTAACCATGTAACCATGCTGCATGTAACCATGCTGTCTGTAACCATGCTGTCTGTAACCATGCTGTCTGTAACCATGCTGTATGTAACCATGCTCTATGTAACCATGCTGTCTGTAACCATGCTGTCTGTAACCATGCTGTTTGTAATCATGCTGTCTGTAACCATGCTGTCTGTAACCATGTTGTATGTAACCATGCTGTATTAAGCCATACTGTCTGTAACCATGCTGTATGGAGCCATGCTGTCTGTAACCATGCTGTCTGTAACCATGCTGTATTGAGCCATGCTGTCTGTAACCATGCTGTCTGTAACTGTGCTGTCTGTAACCATGATGTCTGTAACCATGCTGTATGTAACCATGCTGTCTGTAACCATGCTGTATTGAGCCATGCTGTCTGTAACCATGCTGTATTGAGCCATGCTGTATGTAACCATGCTGTCTTTAACCATGCTGTATGGAGCCATGCTGTATGTAACCATGCTGTCTGTAACCATGCTGTATTTAGTCATGCTGTCTGTAACCATGCTGTATGGAGCCATGCTGTCTGTAACCATGCTGTATGGAGCCATGCTGTATGTAACCATGCTGTCTTTAACCATGATGTATGGAGCCATGCTGTATTGAGCCATGCTGTATGTAACCATGCTGTCTTTAACCATGCTGTATGGAGCCATGCTGTATGTAACCATGCTGTATTGAGTCAAGCTGTCTGTAACCATACTGTATGGAGCCATGCTGTCTGTAATCATGCTGTATGTAACCATGTAACCATGCTGCATGTAACCATGCTGTCTGTAACCATGCTGTATGTAACCATGCTGTATGGAGCCATGCTGTCTGTAACAATGCTATATTAAGCCATGCTGTCTGTAACCATGCTGTATGTAACCATGCTGTATGTAACCATGCTGTATGTAACCATGCTGTCTGTAACCATGCTGTCTGTAACCATGCTGTCTGTAACCATGCTGTATTGAGCCATGCTGTCTGTAACCATGCTGTATTGAGCCATGCTGTATGTAACCATGCTGTCTGTAACCATTCTGTCTGTAACCATGTTGTCTGTAATCGTGCTGTATGTAACCATGTAACCATGCTGCATGTAACCATGCTGTCTGTAACCATGCTGTCTGTAACCATGGTGCATGGAGCCATGTTGTATGTAACCATGCTGCATGGAGCCATGCTGTATATAACCATGCTGTCTGTAACCATGCTGTATGGAGCCATGCTGTCTGTAACCATGCTGTATTGAGTCATGCTGTCTGTAACCATGCTGTATGGAGCCATGCTGTCTGTAACCATGCTGTATTAAGCCATGCTGTATAGAGCCATGCTGTCTGTAACCATGCTGTATTAAGCCATGCTGTATTAAGCCATGCTGTATTAAGCCATGCTCTTTGTAACCATGCTGTCTGTAACCATGCTGTATGGAGCCATGCTGTATGTAACCATGCTGTATTGAGTCAAGCTGTCTGTAACCATACTGTATGGAGCCATGCTGTCTGTAAACATGCTGTATGGAACCATGCTGTATGTAACCATGCTGTATTGAGCCATGCTGTCTGTAACCATGCTGTATTGAGCCATGCTGTATGTAACCATGCTGTCTTTAACCATGCTGTATGGAGCCATGCTGTATGTAACCATGCTGTGTGTAACCATGCTGTATGTAACCATGCTGTATGTAACCATGCTGTATGGAGCCATGCTGTCTGTAACCATACTGTATTAAGCCATGCTGTCTGTAACCATGCTGTATGTAACCATGCTGTATGTAACCATGCTGTCTGTAACCATGCTGTATGTAACCATGCTGTCTGTAACCATGCTGTATGTAACCATGCTGTCTGTAACCATGCTGTATGTAACCATGCTCTATGTAACCATGCTGTCTGTAACCATGCTGTCTGTAACCATGCTGTTTGTAATCATGCTGTCTGTAACCATGCTGTCTGTAACCATGTTGTATGTAACCATGCTGTATTAAGCCATACTGTCTGTAACCATGCTGTATGGAGCCATGCTGTCTGTAACCATGCTGTCTGTAACCATGCTGTATTGAGCCATGCTGTCTGTAACCATGCTGTCTGTAACTGTGCTGTCTGTAACCATGCTGTCTGTAACCATGCTGTATGTAACCATGCTGTCTGTAACCATGCTGTATTGAGCCATGCTGTCTGTAACCATGCTGTATTGAGCCATGCTGTATGGAGCCATGCTGTATGTAACCATGCTGTCTGTAACCATGCTGTATTTAGTCATGCTGTCTGTAACCATGCTGTATGGAGCCATGCTGTCTGTAACCATGCTGTATGGAGCCATGCTGTATGTAACCATGCTGTCTTTAACCATGCTGTATTGAGCCGTGCTCTCTGTAACCATGCTGTATTGAGCCATGCTGTATGTAACCATGCTGTCTTTAACCATGCTGTATGGAGCCATGCTGTATGTAACCATGCTGTATTGAGTCAAGCTGTCTGTAACCATACTGTATGGAGCCATGCTGTCTGTAAACATGCTGTATGGAACCATGCTGTATGTAACCATGCTGTATTGAGCCATGCTGTCTGTAACCATGCTGTATTGAGCCATGCTGTATGTAACCATGCTGTCTTTAACCATGCTGTATGGAGCCATGCTGTCTGCAACCATGCTGTATGGAGCCATGCTGTATGTTACCATGCTGTCTGTAACCATGCTGTATGGAGCCATGCTGTATGTAACCATGCTGTATGTAACCATGCTGTCTGTAACCATGCTGTATGTAACAATGCTGTCTGTAACCATGCTGTATGTAACCATGCTGTATGTAACCATGCTGTATGGAGCCATGCTGTATGTAACCATGCTGTATGGAGCCATGCTGTATGTAACCATGCTGTCTGTAACCATGCTGTATGGAGCCATGCTGTATGTAACCATGCTGTCTGTAACCATGCTGTATTAAGCCATGCTGTATTAAGCCATGCTGTATTAAGCCATGCTCTCTGTAACCATGCTGTCTGTAACCATGCTGCATGGAGCCATGCTGTCTGTAACCATGCTGTATGGAGCCATGCTGTCTGTAACCATGCTGTATGGAGCCATGCGGTATGTAACCATGCTGTATTAAGCCATGATGTCTGTAACCATGCTGCATGGAGCCATGCTGTCTGTAACCATGCTGTATGTAGCCATAATGTATGTAACCATGCTGCATGGAGCCATGCTGTATGTAACCATGCTGTATTGAGCCATGCTGTCTGGAACCATGCTGTATGTAGCCATAATGTATGTAACCATGCTGCATGGAGCCATGCTGTATGTAACCATGCTGTCTGTAACCATGCTGTATGTAACCATGCTGTATGTAACTATCCTGTATGTAACCATGCTGTATTGAGCCATGCTGTATGTAACCATGCTGTATGTAACCATGCTGTCTGTAACCATGCTGTCTGTAACCATGCTGTCTGTAATCATGCTGTATGTAACCATGTAACCATGCTGCATGTAACCATGCTGTCTGTAACCATGCTGTCTGTAACCATGCTGTATTGAGCCATGCTGTCTGTAACCATGCTGTATTGAGCCATGCTGTATGTAACCATGCTGTCTTTAACCATGCTGTATGGAGCCCTGCTGTATGTAACCATGCTGTGTGTAACCATGCTGTATGTAACCATGCTGTATGTAACCATGCTGTATGGAGCCATGCTGTCTGTAACCATGCTGTATTAAGCCATGCTGTCTGTAACCATGCTGTATGTAACCATGCTGTATGTAACCATGCTGTCTGTAACCATGCTGTATGTAACCATGCTGTCTGTAACCATGCTGTATGTAACCATGCTGTCTGTAACCATGCTGTATGTAACCATGCTGTCTGTAACCATGCTGTATGTAACCATGCTGTCTGTAACCATGCTGTATGTAACCATGCTCTATGTAACCATGCTGTCTGTAACCATGCTGTCTGTAACCATGCTGTATGTAACCATGCTGTATGGAGCCATGCTGTATGTAACCATGCTGCATTAAGCCATGCTGTGTGTAACCATGCTGTCTGTAACCATGCTGTCTGTAACCATGTTGTCTGTAATCATGCTGTATGTAACCATGTAACCATGCTGCATGTAACCATGCTGTCTGTAACCATGCTGTCTGTAACCATGGTGCATGGAGCCATGTTGTATGTAACCATGCTGCATGGAGCCATGCTGTATAGAGCCATGCTGTCTGTAACCATGCTGTATGTAGCCATAATGTATGTAACCATGCTGCATGGAGCCATGCTGTATGTAACCATGCTGTATTGAGCCATGCTGTCTGGACCCATGCTGTATGTAGCCATAATGTATGTAACCATGCTGCATGGAGCCATGCTGTATGTAACCATGCTGTATGGAGCCATGCTGTATGTAACCATCCTGTATGTAACCATGCTGTATTGAGAAATGCTGTATGTAACCATGCTGTATGTAACCATGCTGTCTGTAACCATGCTGTCTGTAACCATGCTGTCTGTAATCATGCTGTATGTAACCATGTAACCATGCTGCATGTAACCATGCTGTCTGTAACCATGCTGTCTGTAACCATGCTGTATTGAGCCATGCTGTCTGTAACCATGCTGTATTGAGCCATGCTGTATGTAACCATGCTGTCTGTAACCATGCTGTCTGTAACCATGTTGTCTGTAATCATGCTGTATGTAACCATGTAACCATGCTGTCTGTAACCATGCTGTCTGTAACCATGGTGCATGGAGCCATGTTGTATGTAACCATGCTGCATGGAGCCATGCTGTATATAACCATGCTGTCTGTAACCATGCTGTATGGAGCCATGCTGTCTGTAACCATGCTGTATTGAATCAGGCTGTCTGTAACCATGCTGTATGGAGCCATGCTGTCTGTAACCATGCTGTATTAAGCCATGCTGTATAGAGCCATGCTGTCTGTAACCATGCTGTATTAAGCCATGCTGTATTAAGCCATGCTGTATTAAGCCATGCTCTTTGTAACCATGCTGTCTGTAACCATGCTGTATGGAGCCATGCTGTATGTAACCATGCTGTATGTAACCATGCTGTCTGTAACCATGCTGTCTGTAACCATGCTGTATTGAGCCATGCTGTATGTAACCATGCTGTCTTTAACCATGCTGTATGGAGCCATGCTGTATGTAACCATGCTGTGTGTAACCATGCTGTATGTAACCATGCTGTATGTAACCATGCTGTATGGAGCCATGCTGTCTGTAACCATGCTGTATTAAGCCATGCTGTCTGTAACCATGCTGTATGTAACCATGCTGTATGTAACCATGCTGTCTGTAACCATGCTGTATGTAACCATGCTGTCTGTAACCATGCTGTATGTAACCATGCTGTCTGTAACCATGCTGTATGTAACCATGCTCTATGTAACCATGCTGTCTGTAACCATGCTGTCTGTAACCATGCTGTTTGTAATCATGCTGTCTGTAACCATGCTGTCTGTAACCATGTTGTATGTAACCATGCTGTATTAAGCCATACTGTCTGTAACCATGCTGTATTGAGCCATGCTGTATGTAACCATGCTGTATGGAGCCATGCTGTATGTAACCATGCTGCATTAAGCCATGCTGTGTGTAACCATGCTGTCTGTAACCCTGCTGTCTGTAACCATGTTGTCTGTAATCATGCTGTATGTAACCATGTAACCATGCTGCATGTAACCATGCTGTCTGTAACCATGCTGTCTGTAACCATGGTGCATGGAGCCATGTTGTATGTAACCATGCTGTCTGTAACCATGCTGTCTGTAACCATGTTGTCTGTAATCGTGCTGTATGTAACCATGTAACCATGCTGCATGTAACCATGCTGTCTGTAACCATGCTGTCTGTAACCATGGTGCATGGAGCCATGTTGTATGTAACCATGCTGCATGGAGCCATGCTGTATATAACCATGCTGTCTGTAACCATGCTGTATGGAGCCATGCTGTCTGTAACCATGCTGTATTGAGTCATGCTGTCTGTAACCATGCTGTATGGAGCCATGCTGTCTGTAACCATGCTGTATTAAGCCATGCTGTATAGAGCCATGCTGTCTGTAACCATGTAGTATTAAGCCATGCTGTATTAAGCCATGCTGTATTAAGCCATGCTCTTTGTAACCATGCTGTCTGTAACCATGCTGTATGGAGCCATGCTGTATGTAACCATGCTGTATGTAACCATGCTGTCTGTAACCATGCTGTCTGTAACCATGCTGTATTGAGCCATGCTGTCTGTAACCATGCTGTATTGAGCCATGCTGTATGTAACCATGCTGTCTTTAACCATGCTGTATGGAGCCATGCTGTATGTAACCATGCTGTGTGTAACCATGCTGTATGTAACCATGCTGTATGTAACCATGCTGTATGGAGCCATGCTGTCTGTAACCATGCTGTATTAAGCCATGCTGTCTGTAACCATGCTGTATGTAACCATGCTGTATGTAACCATGCTGTCTGTAACCATGCTGTATGTAACCATGCTGTCTGTAACCATGCTGTATGTAACCATGCTGTCTGTAACCATGCTGTATGTAACCATGCTCTATGTAACCATGCTGTCTGTAACCATGCTGTCTGTAACCATGCTGTTTGTAATCATGCTGTCTGTAACCATGCTGTCTGTAACCATGTTGTATGTAACCATGCTGTATTAAGCCATACTGTCTGTAACCATGCTGTATGGAGCCATGCTGTCTGTAACCATGCTGTCTGTAACCATGCTGTATTGAGCCATGCTGTCTGTAACCATGCTGTCTGTAACTGTGCTGTCTGTAACCATGCTGTCTGTAACTGTGCTGTCTGTAACCATGCTGTCTGTAACCATGCTGTATTGAGCCATGCTGTCTGTAACCATGCTGTCTGTAACTGTGCTGTCTGTAACCATGCTGTCTGTAACCATGCTGTCTGTAACCATGCTGTATTGAGCCATGCTGTCTGTAACCATGCTGTATTGAGCCATGCTGTCTGTAACCATGCTGTCTGTAACCATGCTGTATTGAGCCATGCTGTCTGTAACCATGCTGTATGGAGCCATGATGTATGTAACCATGCTGTACTAAGCCATGCTGTATTAAGCCAGCTCTCTGTAACCATGCTGTCTGTAACCATGCTGTCTGTAACCATGCTGCATTAAGCCATGCTGTATGTAACCATGCTGTATGGAGCCATGCTGTCTGTAACCATGCTGTATGTAACCATGCTGTATGGAGCCATGCTGTCTGTAAGCATGCTGTTTGTAACCATGCTGTATGTAACCATGCTGTATTGAGCCATGCTGTCTGTAACCATGCTGTCTGTAACCATGCTGTATTGAGCCATGCTGTCTGTAACCATGCTGTATGGAGCCATGATGTATGTAACCATGCTGTACTAAGCCATGCTGTATTAAGCCAGCTCTCTGTAACCATGCTGTCTGTAACCATGCTGTCTGTAACCATGCTGCATTAAGCCATGCTGTATGTAACCATGCTGTATGGAGCCATGCTGTCTGTAACCATGCTGTATGTAACCATGCTGTATGGAGCCATGCTGTCTGTAAGCATGCTGTTTGTAACCATGCTGTATGTAACCATGCTGTATTGAGCCATGCTGTATGTAACCATGCTGTCTGTAACCATGCTGTCTGTAACCATGCTGTCTGTAACCATGCTGTCTGTAACCATGCTGTCTTTAACCATGCTCTATTAAGCCATGCTGTCTGTAACCATGCTGTCTGTAACCATGCTGTATGTAACCATGCTGTCTGTAACCATGCTGTCTGTAACCATGCTGTCTGTAACCATGCTGTCTGTAACCATGCTGTATGTAACCATGCTGTCTGTAACCATGCTGTATGTAACCATGTTGTTTGTAACCATGCTGTATGTAACCACGCTGTCTGTAACCATGCTGTATGTAACCGTGCTGTCTGTAACCATGCTGTCTGTAACCATGCTGTAAGGAGCCATGCTGTCTGTAACCATGCTGTATGGAACCATGCTGTCTGTAACCATGCTGTCTGTAATCATGCTGTAAGGAGCCATGCTGTCTGTAACCATGCTGTCTGTAACCATGCTGTAAGGAGCCATGCTGTCTGTAACCATGCTGTAAGGAGCCATACTGTCTGTAACCATGCTGTCTGTAACCCTGCTGTCTGTAACCAGGCTGTATGGAACCAAGCTGTCTGTAACCATGCTGTCTGTAACCATGCTGTATGGAACCATGCTGTCAGTAACCATGCTGTCTGTAACCATGCTGTATGGAACCATGCTGTCTGTAACCATGCTGTCTGTAACCATGCTGTATGGAACCATGCTGTCTGTAACCATGCTGTCTGTAACCATGCTGTATGGAGCCATGCTGTATGGAACTATGCTGTCAGTAACCATGCTGTATGGAACCATGCTGTCAGTAACCATGTTGTTTGTAACCATGCTGTATGTAACCATGCTGTCTGTAACCATGCTGTATGTAACCATGCTGTCTGTAGCCATGCTGTATGTAACCACGCTGTCTGTAACCATGCTGTATGTAACCGTGCTGTCTGTAACCATGCTGTCTGTAACCATGCTGTAAGGAGCCATGCTGTCTGTAACCATGCTGTATGGAACCATGCTGTCTGTAACCATGCTGTCTGTAACCATGCTGTAAGGAGCCATGCTGTCTGTAACCATGCTGTCTGTAACCATGCTGTAAGGAGCCATGCTGTCTGTAACCATGCTGTAAGGAGCCATGCTGTCTGTAACCATGCTGTCTGTAACCCTGCTGTCTGTAACCAGGCTGTATGGAACCAAGCTGTCTGTAACCATGCTGTCTGTAACCATGCTGTATGGAACCATGCTGTCAGTAACCATGCTGTCTGTAACCATGCTGTATGGAACCATGCTGTCTGTAACCATGCTGTCTGTAACCATGCTGTATGGAACCATGCTGTCTGTAACCATGCTGTCTGTAACCATGCTGTATGGAGCCATGCTGTATGGAACTATGCTGTCAGTAACCATGCTGTATGGAACCATGCTGTCAGTAACCATGCTGTATGGAGCCATGCTGTATGGAACCATGCTGTCAGTAACCATGCTGTATGGAACCATGCTGTCAGTAACCATGCTGTATGGAGCCATGCTGTATGTAACCATGCTGTCTGTAGCCATGCTGTATGTAACCACGCTGTCTGTAACCATGCTGTATGTAACCGTGCTGTCTGTAACCATGCTGTCTGTAACCATGCTGTAAGGAGCCATGCTGTCTGTAACCATGCTGTATGGAACCATGCTGTCTGTAACCATGCTGTCTGTAACCATGCTGTAAGGAGCCATGCTGTCTGTAACCATGCTGTCTGTAACCATGCTGTAAGGAGCCATGCTGTCTGTAACCATGCTGTAAGGAGCCATGCTGTCTGTAACCATGCTGTCTGTAACCCTGCTGTCTGTAACCAGGCTGTATGGAACCAAGCTGTCTGTAACCATGCTGTCTGTAACCATGCTGTATGGAACCATGCTGTCAGTAACCATGCTGTCTGTAACCATGCTGTATGGAACCATGCTGTCTGTAACCATGCTGTCTGTAACCATGCTGTATGGAACCATGCTGTCTGTAACCATGCTGTCTGTAACCATGCTGTATGGAGCCATGCTGTATGGAACTATGCTGTCAGTAACCATGCTGTATGGAACCATGCTGTCAGTAACCATGCTGTATGGAGCCATGCTGTATGGAACCATGCTGTCAGTAACCATGCTGTATGGAACCATGCTGTCAGTAACCATGCTGTATGGAGCCATGCTGTCTGTAACCATGCTGTCTGTAACCATGCTGTATGGAGCCATGCTGTATGGAACCATGCTGTCTGTAACCATGCTGTATGGAACCATGCTGTCAGTAACCATGCTGTATGGAACCATGCTGTCTGTAACCATGCTGTGTGTAACCATGCTGTATGGAACCATGCTGTCTGTAACCATGCTGTCTGTAACCATGCTGTATGTAACCATGCTGTATGGAGCCATGCTGTCTGTAACAATGCTATATTAAGCCATGCTGTCTGTAACCATGCTGTATGTAACCATGCTGTATGTAACCATGCTGTATGTAACCATGCTGTCTGTAACCATGCTGTCTGTAACCATGCTGTCTGTAACCATGCTGTATTGAGCCATGCTGTCTGTAACCATGCTGTATTGAGCCATGCTGTATGTAACCATGCTGTCTGTAACCATGCTGTCTGTAACCATGTTGTCTGTAATCGTGCTGTATGTAACCATGTAACCATGCTGCATGTAACCATGCTGTCTGTAACCATGCTGTCTGTAACCATGGTGCATGGAGCCATGTTGTATGTAACCATGCTGCATGGAGCCATGCTGTATATAACCATGCTGTCTGTAACCATGCTGTATGGAGCCATGCTGTCTGTAACCATGCTGTATTGAGTCATGCTGTCTGTAACCATGCTGTATGGAGCCATGCTGTCTGTAACCATGCTGTATTAAGCCATGCTGTATAGAGCCATGCTGTCTGTAACCATGCTGTATTAAGCCATGCTGTATTAAGCCATGCTGTATTAAGCCATGCTCTTTGTAACCATGCTGTCTGTAACCATGCTGTATGGAGCCATGCTGTATGTAACCATGCTGTATGTAACCATGCTGTCTGTAACCATGCTGTCTGTAACCATGCTGTATTGAGCCATGCTGTCTGTAACCATGCTGTATTGAGCCATGCTGTATGTAACCATGCTGTCTTTAACCATGCTGTATGGAGCCATGCTGTATGTAACCATGCTGTGTGTAACCATGCTGTATGTAACCATGCTGTATGTAACCATGCTGTATGGAGCCATGCTGTCTGTAACCATGCTGTATTAAGCCATGCTGTCTGTAACCATGCTGTATGTAACCATGCTGTATGTAACCATGCTGTCTGTAACCATGCTGTATGTAACCATGCTGTCTGTAACCATGCTGTATGTAACCATGCTGTCTGTAACCATGCTGTATGTAACCATGCTCTATGTAACCATGCTGTCTGTAACCATGCTGTCTGGAGCCATGCTGTTTGTAATCATGCTGTCTGTAACCATGCTGTCTGTAACCATGTTGTATGTAACCATGCTGTATTAAGCCATACTGTCTGTAACCATGCTGTATGGAGCCATGCTGTCTGTAACCATGCTGTCTGTAACCATGCTGTATTGAGCCATGCTGTCTGTAACCATGCTGTCTGTAACTGTGCTGTCTGTAACCATGCTGTCTGTAACTGTGCTGTCTGTAACCATGCTGTCTGTAACCATGCTGTATTGAGCCATGCTGTCTGTAACCATGCTGTCTGTAACTGTGCTGTCTGTAACCATGCTGTCTGTAACCATGCTGTCTGTAACCATGCTGTATTGAGCCATGCTGTCTGTAACCATGCTGTATTGAGCCATGCTGTATGTAACCATGCTGTCTTTAACCATGCTGTATGGAGCCATGCTGTATGTAACCATGCTGTCTGTAACCATGCTGTATTTAGTCATGCTGTCTGTAACCATGCTGTATGGAGCCATGCTGTCTGTAACCATGCTGTATGGAGCCATGCTGTATGTAACCATGCTGTCTAGAACCATGCTGTATTGAGCCATGCTCTCTGTAACCATGCTGTATTGAGCCATGCTGTATGTAACCATGCTGTCTTTAACCATGCTGTATGGAGCCATGCTGTATGTAACCATGCTGTATTGAGTCAAGCTGTCTGTAACCATACTGTATGGAGCCATGCTGTCTGTAAACATGCTGTATGGAACCATGCTGTATGTAACCATGCTGTATTGAGCCATGCTGTCTGTAACCATGCTGTATTGAGCCATGCTGTATGTAACCATGCTGTCTTTAACCATGCTGTATGGAGCCATGCTGTCTGCAACCATGCTGTATGGAGCCATGCTGTATGGAGCCATGCTGTATGTTACCATGCTGTCTGTAACCATGCTGTATTGAGCCATGCTGTATGTAACCATGCTGTCTGTAACCATGCTGTATGTAACCATGCTGTCTGTAACAATGCTGTCTGTAACCATGCTGTATGTAACCATGCTGTATGTAACCATGCTGTATGGAGCCATGCTGTATGTAACCATGCTGTATGGAGCCATGCTGTATGTAACCATGCTGTCTGTAACCATGCTGTATGGAGCCATGCTGTATGTAACCATGCTGTCTGTAACCATGCTGTATTAAGCCATGCTGTATTAAGCCATGCTGTATTAAGCCATGCTCTCTGTAACCATGCTGTCTGTAACCATGCTGCATGGAGCCATGCTGTCTGTAACCATGCTGTATGGAGCCATGCTGTCTGTAACCATGCTGTATGGAGCCATGCGGTATGTAACCATGCTGTATTAAGCCATGATGTCTGTAACCATGCTGCATGGAGCCATGCTGTCTGTAACCATGCTGTATGTAGCCATAATGTATGTAACCATGCTGCATGGAGCCATGCTGTATGTAACCATGCTGTATTGAGCCATGCTGTCTGGAACCATGCTGTATGTAGCCATAATGTATGTAACCATGCTGCATGGAGCCATGTTGTATGTAACCATGCTGTCTGTAACCATGCTGTATGTAACCATGCTGTATGTAACTATCCTGTATGTAACCATGCTGTATTGAGCCATGCTGTATGTAACCATGCTGTATGTAACCATGCTGTATGTAACCATGCTGTCTGTAACCATGCTGTCTGTAACCATGCTGTCTGTAATCATGCTGTATGTAACCATGTAACCATGCTGCATGTAACCATGCTGTCTGTAACGATGCTGTATGTAACCATGCTGTATGGAGCCATGCTGTCTGTAACCATGCTGTATGTAACCATGCTGTATGTAACCATGCTGTATGTAACCATGCTGTCTGTAACCATGCTGTCTGTAACCATGCTGTATGTAACCATGCTGTCTGTAACCATGCTGTATTGAGCCAATCTGTCTGTAACCATGCTGTATTGAGCCATGCTGTATGTAACCATGCTGTCTTTAACCATGATGTATGGAGCCATGCTGTATGTAACCATGCTGTCTGTAACCATGCTGTATTGAGCAATGCTGTCTGTAACCATGCTGTCTGTGTAACCATGCTGTATGGAGCCACACTGTCTGTAACCATGCTGTATTGAGCCATGCTGTCTGTAACCATGCTGTATTGAGCCATGCTGTATGTAACCATGCTGTATGGAGCCATGCTGTATGTAACCATGCTGCATTAAGCCATGCTGTATGGAGCCATGCTGTCTGTAACCATGCTCTCTGTAACCATGTTGTCTGTAATCATGCTGTATGTAACCATGTAACCATGCTGCATGTAACCATGCTGTCTGTAACCATGCTGTATGTAACCATGCTGTATGGAGCCATGCTGTCTGTAACCATGCTGTATGTAACCATGCTGTATGGAGCCATGCTGTCTGTAACCATGCTGTATTAAGCCATGCTGTATGTAACCATGCTGTATGGAGCCATGCTGTCAGTAACCATGCTGTCTGTAACCATGCTGTATGTAACCATGCTGTCTGTAACCATGCTGTATGTAACCATGCTGTATGGAGCCATGCTGTCTGTAACCATGCTGTATTAAGCCATGCTGTCTGTAACCATGCTGTATGTAACCATGCTGTCTGTAACCATGCTGTATGTAACCATGCTCTCTGTAACCATGCTGTATGTAACCATGCTGTATGTAACCATGCTGTATGTAACCATGCTGTCTGTAACCATGCTGTATGGAGCCATGCTGTCTGTAACCATGCTGAATGGAGCCATGCTGTATGTAACCATGCTGTCTGTAACCATGCTGTATGGATCCATGCTGTCTGTAACCATGCTGTATTGAGCCATGCTGTCTGTAACCATGCTGTCTGTAACTATGCTGTATGGAGCCATGCTGTCTGTAACCATGCTGTCTGTAACCATGCTGTATTGAGCCATGCTGTCTGTAACCATGCTGTATTAAGCCATGCTGTCTGTAACCATGCTGTCTGTAACCATGCTGTATGTAACCATGCTGTATGGAGCCATGCTGTCTGTAACCATGCTGTATTAAGCCATGCTGTCTGTAACCATGCTGTATGTAACCATGCTGTATGTAACCATGCTGTATGTAACCATGCTGTCTGTAACCATGCTCTATGTAACCATGCTCTCTGTAACCATGCTGTATGTAATCATGCTGTCTGTAACCATGCTGTATGGAGCCATGCTGTCTGTAACCATGCTGTATGGAGCCATGCTGTCTGTAACCATGCTGTATGGAGCCATGCTGTATGTAACCATGCTGTCTGTAACCATGCTGTATGGAGCCATGCTGTCTGTAACCATGCTGTATTGAGCCATGCTGTCTGTAACCATGCTGTCTGTAACTATGCTGTATGGAACCATGCTGTCTGTAACCATGCTGTCTGTAACCATGCTGTATTGAGCCATGCTGTCTGTAACCATGCTGTATGGAGCCATGATGTATGTAACCATGCTGTACTAAGCCATGCTGTATTAAGCCAGCTCTCTGTAACCATGCTGTCTGTAACCATGCTGTCTGTAACCATGCTGCATTAAGCCATGCTGTATGTAACCATGCTGTATGGAGCCATGCTGTCTGTAACCATGCTGTATGTAACCATGCTGTATGGAGCCATGCTGTCTGTAAGCATGCTGTTTGTAACCATGCTGTATGTAACCATGCTGTATTGAGCCATGCTGTATGTAACCATGCTGTCTGTAACCATGCTGTCTGTAACCATGCTGTCTGTAACCATGGTGTCTGTAACCATGCTGTATGTAACCATGCTCTATTAAGCCATGCTGTCTGTAACCATGCTGTCTGTAACCATGCTGTATGTAACCATGCTGTCTGTAACCATGCTGTCTGTAACCATGCTGTCTGTAACCATGCTGTCTGTAACCATGCTGTATGTAACCATGCTGTCTGTAACCATGCTGTATGTAACCATGCTGTTTGTAACCATGCTGTATGTATCCATGCTGTCTGTAACCATGCTGTATGTAACCATGCTGTCTGTAGCCATGCTGTATGTAACCACGCTGTCTGTAACCATGCTGTATGTAACCGTGCTGTCTGTAACCATGCTGTCTGTAACCATGCTGTAAGGAGCCATGCTGTCTGTAACCATGCTGTATGGAACCATGCTGTCTGTAACCATGCTGTCTGTAACCATGCTGTAAGGAGCCATGCTGTCTGTAACCATGCTGTCTGTAACCATGCTGTAAGGAGCCATGCTGTCTGTAACCATGCTGTAAGGAGCCATGCTGTCTGTAACCATGCTGTCTGTAACCCTGCTG
>NC_034188.2:74493801-74506301 GCF_002021735.2 Oncorhynchus kisutch | reverse complement strand
GACTGATGGAGGTAGGCACATCTCATCCTCTCTGTGTTCTCTCCCCTCTGAGAGGTAAGGACTGATGGAGGTAGGCACATCTCATCCTCTCTGTGTTCTCTCCCCTCTGAGAGGTAAGGACTGATGGAGGTAGGCACATCTCATCCTCTCTGTGTTCTCTCCCCTCTGAGAGGTAAGGACTGATGGAGGTAGGCACATCTCATCCTCTCTGTGTTCTCTCCCCTCTGAGAGGTAAGGACTGATGGAGGTAGGCACATCTCATCCTCTCTGTGTTCTCTCCCCTCTGAGAGGTAAGGTTTGATGGAGGTAGGCACATCTCATCCTCTCTGTGTTCTCTCCCCTCTGAGAGGTAAGGACTGATGGAGGTAGGCACATCTCATCCTCTCTGTGTTCTCTCCCCTCTGAGAGGATGAACAGAGAAATGGGGTATGTTGTCTATGGGTTTCCTCTGTACTAAATCCACAGTGGTCCCTCGTGCCTTCCCACACATTCTATAGTAGATGTAGGTCACATATCTATACAGCCACTAGAAATGGGTTATTTACCCTGTAGTGTTAATGTAGAAGTATTATTTATATAATGGAAAAGGTCCTAACTTCAGTATGTGATACACATATCCTATTGCTAATTTCGTCTATCCAACATGGGGCGGCAGGGTAGCCTAGTGGTTAGAGCATTGGACTAGTAACTGAAAGATTGAAAGTTCATATCCCGAGCTGACAAGGTACAAATCTGTCGTTCTACCCCTGAACAGGCAGTTAACCCACCGTTCCAAGACCGTCATTGAAAATAAGAATTTGTTCTTAAATAAAGGTTTTTAAAAAATTGCCAACGGATGGAATTGGTACATTGCTGCGAATATCACTGACAACTGCCCTTATATTGTGCAGTGAAGTTGTCAGTCATTTGAAAGTCTGAACATTTTTAATTTGGGAGATGATTGACACTGTGCTGGGGTCTGGTGCCACTGTCATATTTAGTTACTGGTCTCGGGAGATGTAGAGGAGAGAAAGGGGAGAGACAGAAGAGTGAGTGTCCATCTCCTAGCTCTCAGAGGACCCAAGCTGTCTATTGAGTGCCTTAAGTGGCTGAGTCTGATAGAGTTTCACTGGGCCCATGGGAGAAAGAGCAGAGCTTTGAGGATAAGCTTGTGTGTGTGTGTGTGTGTGTGTGTGTGTGTGTGTGTGTGTGTGTGTGTGTGTGTGTGTGTGTGTGTGTGTGTGTGTGTGTGTGTGTGTGTGTGTGTGTGTGTGTGTGTGTGTGTGTGTGTGTGTGTGTGTGTGTGTGTGTGTGTGTGTAGAGAGAGAGAGAGAGAGGAGAGACAGAGATGCTCCCTTGCTTTAGAACTCACTGTCACTCAAGCAGTTGAACAGTTTCCATGCCCTGTCTCTGTCTGTCTTGTTTTCCTCTGTCACTCCTCGAGGAGAGGTGCCAATGGTGGTTTGAAGGGGTTTGTCTGAGGTCATGAGTAGCATCACACTCACAGCTGTGAAAAGACATTAGGTGAGGATATACTTATGGATAAAGGGAAAGAGAGGGGGAAATAGAGAGGGAAAATAGAGGGGAAAAGAGAGGGAAAAGAGAGGGAAAAGAAAGGGGGATAGAGAGGGGAAAAGAGAGGGGAAAAGAGAGGGAAGAGAGGGGATAGAGAGGGGGATAGAGAGGGGGAAATAGAGGGGGATAGAGAGGGGAAAAGAGAGGGGAAAAGAGAGGTGAATAGAGAGGGGGATAGAGAGGGGGATATAGAGGGGAAAAGAGAGGGGAAAAGAGAGGGGGATAGAGAGGGGGATAGAGAGGGGAAAGAGAGGGGGATAGAGAGGGGAAAAGAGAGGGGGATAGAGAGGGGAAAAGAGAGGGAAAGAGAGGGAAAAGAGAGAGGGAAAAGAGAGGGGGATAGAGAGGGGGAAAGAGAGGGGGAAAGAGAGGGAAAGAGAGGGAAAAGAGAGGGGAAAAGAGAGAGGGGAAAAGAGAGGGGGGAAAAGAGAGGGGGATAGAGATGGGGATAGAGAGGGGAAAAGAGAGGGGGAAAGAGAGGGAAAGAGAGGGGAAAGAGAGGGGGATAGAGAGGGGGATAGAGAGGGTGAAAAAGAGGGGGAAAGGAAGAGGGATTGGAAGACTGTACAGGAGGATGGATGCTATTGAAATGATTATTAAGAACAGAGGGGTGAACAGGAGGATGAGGAGAGGCAGCAGTGGAAGAGAGGAAGGTACAGAAGGATGGAGATGAAGGAGAATATTACCTCATGGAGTTTTGGGCAAATAAAGAAAGATGAACTATGTCACAGATGCATGCGTGCACACATCCCTTTTAATGACACAAACACTCTTACTTACACACCCTCACACACATCTCTTCATTCTGAGCAGCTTAGCCCACTACAGCCATGAGTTCTACACATGCAGAGAAACATGTCTCTTAAATAAAAGTTGTCCGAGAAAGAACAGGAGGAAAAGAAGAGAGAGAGATCAACAGCATTACAGCTCCTCACAGCCCTACGAGATCAAGGCCTAGGGAGTGGACTGGCTCATAGGTCTCTAGTAATGGTTTTCATCACTTGGAGAGGTAAAGGTGATGAAGAATCCACCGATATAAAGGGATGGTGAGATAAGGGCAAGAAATGTTTTTGTAGGTAACTACTTAACATCGCTTTATTAACCTTCCTTGTGCATGTACACAGTAAACACACACACACACACACACACACACACACACACACACACACACACACACACACACACACACACACACACACACACACACACACACACACACACACACACACACACACACACACAAACACACACACACACACACACACACACACACACACACAGCTTTATAACTAGAGGTTAGCTTGGGGGCTACATGGCTGCCAAACTCAGCAAAAAAAGAAAAAAAAATCCAAACAACTTCACAGATCTTCATTGTAAAGGGTGTTACAGTTTTTTTCCATTGCTAAACGACAGTGGACACAACTGGAGTCACGTGCAAAACTCTAACTACAGTCTGCACAGCAGCAGTTCATGTGGACCAAACTCTAGTTCGTTTTTCATTGCTTGAACACAGTTTTCAAAACTCTACACACTTATCCCATGACTTTAACCACAACCTGCACAACACTGTGGATTTACAGCACTTTGTTCAAATGCTAACACACTGCTGTCATAACTGTGAACCACACATTCAAAACGGAATAGATTTCAGCCTTGTGCATTTCAAACACTGCTGATTGCAATTTCAGCTGAAAGGCTAAGCAGGTGTCTTGTTTTAGACTTGTTAGTGAACACACACACATATTACAGTATATATAGGTAGAGCTCAGAAAGACTCATTTTGGAAATGGAACAAGGAAGATGGGTTCGTGGAAGGAGAAGGGTGGCAGGGAGAGGGCGGATGCGTGGAGGAAGACAAAGAAGACAAAGAGCTGTTATTTCAGATGAAATAAGGGCTACACTTATAGACCATGTCGTGAACCATGGTCTCTCATTGAGAGAGGCAGGGTTGAGGGTGCAACCCAATCTGCAAAGATCCACAGTGGCATCTGTAATGCGAATTTTCCATCATGCAAACAGGTGAGAGTTACATCCTTACAGTAAATTAAAACATTACAGGAATCTATTTTGTATTGCAATTATAGAATATTTACACAGATATATATTACAGTAAGTTTGACTGTAAAATATATTTTTACAACAGGACCCAAAGGCTGCCCCCAACAGGGGGAAGAGGAAAAATATTTTCAGATGGGCAGGAAAATGCTATTGTTGACATGGTCGTTGTCAACAATGCAATAAAACTGCGGGAGATTCAAGATAGAGTGCTGGCTGATAATGATATATTTGAAAATGTTAATTCTGTCAGCACAACAACTATTGCTCGAGTCCTAAAGAAACACCAAGTTACAATGAAACAGTTATACACTGTACCGTTCGAGAGAAACAGTGAACGGGTAAAAGAGCAAAGATACCAATATGTCCAGGTAAGACGTCTGAGGTTACGTACACAGCTATACAAAATATTTACAGTAAAAAAAAACACTAGCATTTCTACAGTAAAACTGTGCACTTACTGTTTTTCAGAGAGTAATGGAGGTGGAAGTACTGGAAAGACCACATTCATTTGTATTTATCGATGAAGCTGGATTTAACCTTGCCAAAACACGGCGCAGAGGAAGGAATGTTATAGGTCAAAGGGCCACTGTGGAGGTTCCAGGCCAAAGGGGGGGAAATATCACCATGTGTGCTGCAATGGCCAATGATGGTTTGCTTCTCAACACACCACTCATTGGCCCATACAACACAGAAAGGTGTATAGCTTTCCTAGAGCAGCTCTATGCTCAGCTAGTGCCAGCAGAACAGGGGGAGCCAGTAAGAAACCCCCAAGTTTTTGTCATAGTTTGCGATAACGTTGCTTTTCACCACTCTGCAGCTGTCACAGAGATGGATAAGGCACTCCAGAAGGTTCTTCCCCAGGTCAATGGCAATAGTAAACATTAGATGTGATGTTGAAGAAAACCTGTGGCCTGATGCTAGAGAGAGGCAGGATTAGCCCCTCAATTATTTGTTCGAATTACAGTATGTACTTTTTAGTTTCTACCTTTTTTTTCTCATTACTGTAATTCCGTAAATTACTACAGACTATTGAAGCAAACTGCTAATTTTCATTTACCTTAAAGAATTGTTATGTTCTAAAAAACATTATAAATCATGTGAAAGAATGTTAAAAAAAACCAAAACAGTCCTGTCAGGTGCAGAAAATAACTACCCACAAAACCCAAACGAAAAAGGACAACTTATATACAGTATGATCCCCATTCAGAGACAACGATAGACAGCTGCCTCTGATTGGGAACCACACCTACATAGAAATAAAGAAACTAGAATGCCCACCCTAGTCACATCCTGGCCTAACCAAAAGGACAGTAGATTGTCCTCGCAGTGGCAGACCACGTGTAACAACACCGGCACATCTGAACATCACACCTCTGGGACAGGTACAGGACGGCAACCACAACTGCCCGAGTTACACCAGGAACGCACAATACCTCCATCAGTGCTCAGACTGTCTGCAATAGGCTGGACTGAGAGAGAGGCTGGACTGAGGGCTTATAGGCCTGTTGTAAGGCAGGTCCTCACCAGACATCACTGGCAACGACATCACCTATGGGCACAAACCCACCGTTCCTGGACCAGACAGCACTGGCAAAAAGTGCTCCTCACTGACGAGTAGAGGTTTTGTCTCACCAGTGATGATGGTCGGAATTCCGTTTATCGCCAAAGGAATGAGCGTTACACCGAGGCCTGTACTCTGGAGTGGGATCGATTTAGAGGTGGAGGGTCCGTCATGGTCTGGGGCGGTGTGTCACAGTATCATCGGACTGAGCTTGTTGTCATTGCAGGCAATCTCAACGCTGTGCGTTACAGGGAAGACATCCTTCTCCCTCATGTGGTACCCCTCCTGCAGGCTCATCCTGACATGACCCTCCAGCATGACAATGCCACCAGCCATACTGCTCGTTCAGTGCGAGATGTCCTTCAAGGCAGGAATGTCAGTGTTCTGCCATGGCCAGCGAAGAGCCCGGATCTCAATCCCATTGAGAACGTCTGGGACCTGTTGGATCGGAGGGTGAGGGCTAGGGCCATTCCCCCCAGAAATGTCCGGGAACGTGCAGGTGCCTTGGTGGAAGAGTGGGGTAACATCTCACAGCAAGAACTGGCAAATCTGGTGCAGTCCATGAGGAGGAGATGCAGTACTTAATGCAGCTGGTGGCCACACCAGATACTGACTGTTACTTTTGATTTTGACACCCCCTTTGTTCAGGGACACATTATTCAATTTCTGTTAGTCACATCTCTGTGGAACTTCTTCAGATTATGTCAGTTGTTGAATCTTGTTATGTTCATACAAATATTTACACATGTAAAGTTTGCTGAAAATGAACATAGTTGACAGTGAGAGGACCTTTCTTTTTTTGCTGAGTTTATTTGCATAGTTTCTCTTTCGCTCCCGCTGCTGAGAAAGACATGAGAATAACTCCATTGTATCCCCTGGGAGGGGAGGGGGGGGGGCTAGGACTGCATGGAATGAGGTTATGGGGGAGAAAGGAGTGGGAGAGATGAACTCCCTCCATTGTCACACTGATGCAAACAAATGAACTAATTAAAGGAGTAATGTTAGGGACAGTGGTGCTACTGCAGCCCTGGAGTTTGGCTGCCTTGGATTTGTGTGTCTGTGTGTTTGTGTCTGCCTGGCGCTGGAGGGAGAGGGGACGGAAGGTGTGTCTGTGTGTTTGTGTCTGCCTGGCGCTGGAGGGAGAGGGGACGGAAGGTGTGTCTGTGTGTTTGTGTCTGCCTGGCGCTGGAGGGAGAGGGGACGGAAGGTGTGTCTGTGTGTTTGTGTCTGCCTGGCGCTGGAGGGAGAGGGGACGGAAGGTGTGTCTGTGTGTTTGTGTCTGCCTGGCGCTGGAGGGAGAGGGGACGGAAGGTGTGTCTGTGTGTTTGTGTCTGTCTGGCGCTGGAGGGAGAGGGGACAGAAGGTGTGTATGTGTGTGTGGGTTCACATTTCAGCTCAGTGTTGACTGATTATGCTATAAGTGGATGCTCTGAGCCCACGTGTATATCAGCCACCGCCCCACAGTGGTGGGAGGAGATGGGTTAGGGTTGGGGAGGGGGACGGTGAGCTAGAAATCTGGAATCAATTTGAGCTGAAGAATATTAAGAGTTTAAAATATTGAGCGGGGGAGTCTGTGTCCTCTGGGGAATACAGTGTCTGTGTCCTCTGGGGAATACAGTGTCTGTGTCCTCTGGGGAATACAGTGTCTGTGTCCTCTGGGGAATACAGTGTCTGTGTCCTCTGGGGAAAACAGTGTCTGTGTCCTCTGGGGAATACAGTGTCTGTGTCCTCTGGGGAATACAGTGTCTGTGTCCTCTGGGGAATACAGTGTCTGTGTCCTCTGGGGAATACAGTGTCTGTGTCCTCTGGGGAATACAGTGTCTGTGTCCTCTGGGGAATACAGTGTCTGTGTCCTCTGGGGAATACAGTGTCTGTGTCCTCTGGGGAATACAGTGTCTGTGTCCTCTGGGGAATACAGTGTCTGTGTCCTCTGGGGAATACAGTGTCTGTGTCCTCTGGGGAAAACAGTGTCTGTGTCCTCTGGGGAATACAGTGTCTGTGTCCTCTGGGGAAAACAGTGTCTGTGTCCTCTGGGGAATACAGTGTCTGTGTCCTCTGGGGAATACAGTGTCTGTGTCCTCTGGGGAAAACAGTGTGTGTGCAGGAGTCTATGTCCTCTGGGGAATACAGTGTCTGTGTCCTCTGGGGAATACAGTGTCTGTGTCCTCTGGGGAATACAGTGTCTGTGTCCTCTGGGGAATACAGTGTCTGTGTCCTCTGGGGAATACAGTGTCTGTGTCCTCTGGGGAATACAGTGTCTGTGTCCTCTGGGGAAAACAGTGTCTGTGTCCTCTGGGGAATACAGTGTCTGTGTCCTCTGGGGAAAACAGTGTCTGTGTCCTCTGGGGAATACAGTGTCTGTGTCCTCTGGGGAATACAGTGTCTGTGTCCTCTGGGGAAAACAGTGTGTGTGCAGGAGTCTATGTCCTCTGGGGAATACAGTGTCTGTGTCCTCTGGGGAAAACAGTGTCTGTGTCCTCTGGGGAAAACAGTGTGTGTGCAGGAGTCTGTGTCCTCTGGGGAATACAGTGTCTGTGTCCTCTGGGGAATACAGTGTCTGTGTCCTCTGGGGAAAACAGTGTGTGTGCAGGAGTCTATGTCCTCTGGGGAATACAGTGTCTGTGTCCTCTGGGGAAAACAGTGTCTGTGTCCTCTGGGGAAAACAGTGTGTGTGCAGGAGTCTATGTCCTCTGGGGAATACAGTGTGTGTGCAGGAGTCTGTGTCCTCTGGGGAAAACAGTGTGTGTGCAGGAGTCTGTGTCCTCTGGGGAATACAGTGTCTGTGTCCTCTGGGGAAAACAGTGTGTGTGCAGGAGTCTATGTCCTCTGGGGAATACAGTGTGTGTGCAGGAGTCTGTGTCCTCTGGGGAAAACAGTGTGTGTGCAGGAGTCTATGTCCTCTGGGGAAAACAGTGTGTGTGCAGGAGTCTGTGTCCTCTGGGGAATACAGTGTCTGTGTCCTCTGGGGAAAACAGTGTGTGTGCAGGAGTCTATGTCCTCTGGGGAAAACAGTGTGTGTGCAGGAGTCTGTGTCCTCTGGGGAATACAGTGTCTGTGTCCTCTGGGGAAAACAGTGTGTGTGCAGGAGTCTATGTCCTCTGGGGAATACAGTGTGTGTGTGTCCTCTGGGGAATACAGTGTGTGTGCAGGAGTCTGTGTCCTCTGGGGAATACAGTGTGTGTGCAGGAGTCTGTGTGCAAGTAGTGTAGTGGCTTTCTTCACCATTGGTGTTTATAGTTGGCTGATGGAGAGAGACATGGGTGTGTTGTGGCTGAGAATGTGCACATGGACCCTAGCCACCAATAGGGACAGGCCTATGAGCGGTGTAGAACTAATGACCACTCTAAATCTATTTTTAATATATTTACAACTCAATCCAGTCATTTTTTCAGGAAGTTAGCACCATTTGTCAAAGTCATTCTGTTCTAACTGAGCTCACTGCTGATTATAATGTTGTCTGTCTTGTTTTAATTCACATTCCAGTGTTGTTTTCTCTCCAGCCTCTCTCTCTCTCTCTCTCTCTCTCTCTCTCTCTCTCTCTCTGGCTCAGATCTATGAGGCCCTGTCAGGCCTCTCTCTCGCTCTCTCTCTCTCTCTCTCTCTCTCTCTCTCTCTCTCTGGCTCAGATCTATATGAGGCCCTGTCAGGCCTCTCTCTCTCTCTCTCTGGCTCAGATCTATATGAGGCCCTGTCCAGCCTCTCTCTCTCTCTCTGGCTCAGATCTATATGAGGCCCTGTCCAGCCTCTCTCTCTCTCTCTGGCTCAGATCTATATGAGGCCCTGTCCAGCCTCTCTCTCTCACTTGCTCAGATCTATATGAGGCCCTGTCCAGCCTCTCTCTCTCACTTGCTCAGATCTATATGAGGCCCTGTCAGGCCTCTCTCTCTCTCTCTGGCTCAGATCAATATGAGGCCCTGTCCAGACTCAAGCTACAGCTCTGTGAGTGTGTGAGTGCTATGTGTATGTGTATGTGTGTGTATGTGTTTGTGTGTGAAAGAGAGAGGGTATATGAGTGTTTATAAAACTCTTATATACAGTGTGTGTGTGTGTGTGTGTGTATGTGTGTGTGTGTGTGTGTGTGTGTGTGTGTGTGTGTGTGTGTGTGTGTGTGTGTGTGTGTGTGTGTGTGTGTGTGTGTGTGTGTGTGTGTGTGTGTGTGTGTGTGTGTGTGTGTGTGTGGCAGAGAGAGGGTATATGAGTGTTTATAAAACTCCCCTATACAGTGTGTGTGTGTGTGTGTGTGGTGTGTTTTAAGTGTGTAAAGTACACTGTTGAGGTGAGGCTGGGTCCACTCTTTCCCTCCACAGCTGTGGCCCCAATGGCTTCCAGATTGCCATCAGTCTTCAGGTAACCCACGCTGACAGGTGAACTCTCCACAGTCTGAACGTCCACACAGCAACCATCACTCATTCTTACTGCTCACTGCCCACCCCTCAGCCATGACTACACACACACACCATGTACACATGCATGTACACACCCACACACACACACACATCCATGTAAATACACACACTGGTGGAGGACTCAATCCTCCACTTTCAGGGGACTTTTTATTCTTCGTACACATACTATAGAACTGGCCTCTGCTCTGTCCCTCTGCTCTGTCCCTCTGCTCTGTCCTGCTGCTCAGTCCCTCTGCCATGTCCCTCTGTCCTGTCCCTCTGCTCAGTCCCTCTGCCCTGTCCCTCTGTCCTGTCCCTCTGCTCTGTCCCTCTGCTCTGTCCCTCTGCTCCATCCCTCTGCTCTGTCCCGCTGCTCAGTCCCTCTGTCCTGTCCCTCTGTCCTGTCCCTCTGCTCCATCCCTCTGTCCTGTCCCTCTGCTCCATCCCTCTGCTCTGTCCCTCTGCTCCATCCCTCTGCTCCGTCCCTCTGCTCTGTCCCTCTGCTCTGTCCCTCTGCTCTGTCCCCCTGCTCTGTCCCTCTGTCCTGTCCCTCTGCTCTATCCCTCTGCCCTGTCCCTCTGCCCTGTCCCTCTGCTCCATCCCTCTGTTCTGTCCCTCTGCTCTGTCCCTCTGCTCTGTCCCTCTGCTCTGTCCTGCTGCTCTGTCCCTCTGTCCTGTCCCTCTGCTCTGTCCCGCTGCTCTGTCCCTCTGCTCTGTCCCTCTGCTCTGTCCCTCTACTCTGTCCCTCTGTCCTGTCCCTCTGCTCTATCCCTCTGCCCTGTCCCTCTGCCCTGTCCCTCTGCTCCATCCCTCTGTTCTGTCCCTCTGCTCTGTCCCGCTGCTCTGTCCCTCTGCTCTGTCCCTCTGCTCCATCCCTCTGCTCTGTCCCGCTGCTCAGTCCCTCTGTCTTGTCCCTCTGTCCTGTCCCTCTGCTCTGTCCCTCTGCTCAGTCCCGCTGCTCTGTCCCTCTGCTCTGTCCCTCTGCTCTGTTCCTCTGCTCTGTCCCTCTGCTCAGTCCCTCTGTCTTGTCCCTCTGTCCTGTCCCTCTGCTCTGTCCCTCTGCTCAGTCCCGCTGCTCTGTCCCTCTGCTCTGTCCCTCTGCTCTGTTCCTCTGCTCAGTCCCTCTGCCCTGTCCCTCTGCCCTGTCCCTCTGCTCCATCCCTCTGTTCTGTCCCTCTGCTCTGTCCCGCTGCTCTGTCCCTCTGCTCCATCCCTCTGCTCTGTCCCGCTGCTCAGTCCCTCTGTCTTGTCCCTCTGTCCTGTCCCTCTGCTCTGTCCCTCTGCTCAGTCCCGCTGCTCTGTCCCTCTGCTCTGTCCCTCTGCTCTGTTCCTCTGCTCTGTCCCTCTGCTCAGTCCCTCTGTCTTGTCCCTCTGTCCTGTCCCTCTGCTCTGTCCCTCTGCTCAGTCCCTCTGCCCTGTCCCTCTGCCCTGTCCCTCTGCTCCATCCCTCTGCTCTGTCCCGCTGCTCTGTCCCTCCGCCCTGTCCCTCTGCTCTGTCCCTTTGCACTGTCCCTCTGCACTGTCCCTCTGCTCTGTCCCTCTGCTCTGTCCCTCTGCCCTGTCCCTCTTCTCTGTCCCTCTGCCCTGTCCCTCTGCTCTGTCCCTCTGCTCAGTCCCTCTGCCATGTCCCTCTGTCCTGTCCCTCTGCTCTGTCCC
Source organism: Oncorhynchus kisutch (assembly GCF_002021735.2). Lineage (NCBI taxonomy): Eukaryota > Metazoa > Chordata > Actinopteri > Salmoniformes > Salmonidae > Oncorhynchus > Oncorhynchus kisutch. The sequence goes on along the minus strand of NC_034188.2, from coordinate 74,495,087 downwards.
TCTGCTCAGTCCCTCTGCCCTGTCCCTCTGCCCTGTCCCTCTGCTCTGTCCCTCTGCTCTGTCCCTCTGCTCTGTCCCTGTCCCTCTGCTCTGTCCCTGTACTCCCTAAGCTATACTAAGTACCGTTATGTGAGAAAGAGATCTCCAAGCAAGGCCACCAATTCATCATATACTGTACACTGTAGTGGTTCTCATTGGAGAGTTAGGCCTAAAGGTAATGGTTAGGGTTGGAGGACAACATGGTGGATTATTGTGGAGAGTTAGACCTAAAGGTAATGGTTAGGGTTGGAGGACAACATGGTGGATTATTGTGGAGAGTTACACCTAAAGGTAATGGTTAGGGTTGGAGGACAACATGGTGGATTATTGTGGAGAGTTAGACCTAAAGGTAATGGCTAGGGTTGGAGGACAACATGGTGGATTATTGTGGAGAGTTAGACCTAAAGGTAAAGGTTAGGGTTGGAGGACAACATGGTGGATTATTGTGGAGAGTTACACCTAAAGGTAATGGTTAGGGTTGGAGGACAACATGGTGGATTATTGTGGAGAGTTACACCTAAAGGTAATGGTTAGGGTTGGAGGACAACATGGTGGATTATTGTGGAGAGTTAGACCTAAAGGTAAAGGTTAGGGTTGGAGGACAACATGGTGGATTATTGTGGAGAGTTACACCTAAAGGTAATGGTTAGGGTTGGAGGACAACATGGTGGATTATTGTGGAGAGTTACACCTAAAGGTAATGGTTAGGGTTGGAGGACAACATGGTGGATTATTGTGGAGAGTTACACCTAAAGGTAATGGTTAGGGTTGGAGGACAACATGGTGGATTATTGTGGAGAGTTAGACCTAAAGGTAATGGTTAGGGTTGGAGGACAACATGGTGGATTATTGTGGAGAGTTAGACCTAAAGGTAATGGTTAGGGTTGGAGGACAACATGGTGGATTATTGTGGAGAGTTAGACATAAAGGTAATGGTTAGGGTTGGAGGACAACATGGTGGAGTTATGGCAGTTATATTTCCTGAATGCCTTGCACATACAAGTACATTAGAGAAATTCAAATTTTACTGTACAAGTAGGATAGCGGGGATGACAAGGTCTTGATCATGAAAGCTATTTTAACTAACCCCGTAACTCACATGCACTCACTCACATACGTACCCTGGAGCAAGCAACATATTTCCCCTCTCTGTGTGTGAGCGGCAATGCAGGGATACTGTCAGTGTGTGTCTGTCAGTGTGTGTCTGTCAGTGTGTCTGTCAGTGTGTGTCTGTCAGTGTGTGTCTG
>NC_034188.2:74481301-74488801 GCF_002021735.2 Oncorhynchus kisutch | reverse complement strand
ATGCCTAACCTTAACTATTGAGAGTTAATGCCTAACCTTGACTATTGAGAGTTAATGCCTAACCTTGACTATTGAGAGTTAATGCCTAACCTTAACTATTGAGAGTTAATGCCTAACCTTAACTATTGAGAGTTAATGCCTAACCTTGACTATTGAGAGTTAATGCCTAACCTTGACTATTGAGAGTTAATGCCTAACCTTGACTATTGAGAGTTAATGCCTAACCTTGACTATTGAGAGTTAATGCCTAACCTTGACTATTGAGAGTTAATGCCTAACCTTAACTATTGAGAGTTAATGCCTAACCTTAACTATTGAGAGTTAATGCCTAACCTTAACTATTGAGAGTTAATGCCTAACCTTAACTATTGAGAGTTAATGCCTAACCTTAACTATTGAGAGTTAATGCCTAACCTTAACTATTGAGAGTTAATGCCTAACCTTAACTATTGAGAGTTAATGCCTAACCTTAACTATTGAGAGTTAATGCCTAACCTTAACTATTGAGAGTTAATGCCTAACCTTGACTATTGAGAGTTAATGCCTAACCTTGACTATTGAGAGTTAATGCCTAACCTTGACTATTGAGAGTTAATGCCTAACCTTGACTATTGAGAGTTAATGCCTAACCTTAACTATTGAGAGTTAATGCCTAACCTTAACTATTGAGAGTTAATGCCTAACCTTGACTATTGAGAGTTAATGCCTAACCTTGACTATTGAGAGTTAATGCCTAACCTTAACTATTGAGAGTTAATGCCTAACCTTAACTATTGAGAGTTAATGCCTAACCTTAACTATTGAGAGTTAATGCCTAACCTTGACTATTGAGAGTTAATGCCTAACCTTAACTATTGAGAGTTAATGCCTAACCTTGACTATTGAGAGTTAATGCCTAACCTTGACTATTGAGAGTTAATGCCTAACCTTGACTATTGAGAGTTAATGCCTAACCTTGACTATTGAGAGTTAATGCCTAACCTTAACTATTGAGAGTTAATGCCTAACCTTAACCATTGAGAGTTAATGCCTAACCTTAAGAATTCAGAGTTAATACCTAAACCAAACACTAACCTTAAAACCTTACGTTTGGAACAAATATGGATGAATTCTGACGTGAGACTGTGAGAGCTGAAGCATTTTCCACCTTCCTGCATTTGTTGTTTTCTATCAGTGTCTATCTCACTCCATGTTCAGCATCTCTCTCCTCTATTCATCCCTCTGTCCTCCTTTCATCTCTCTCTCCTTTTCTCTCTCTCAGATCTGTTTTTCCTTTCCCTCTCACTGAGAGCATCTTTCTCTCACTTCCGGGTTGAACTTTGACCTCTCTCCATCTTGCTGCTGAAAGAAGCCAGGTCCTCCTGTCATCCCCACCAGTGCCCATCCGCAGCCACAGACACACATATGCACGCATAGTCACACACAATGTTGACAAATTTTCAGTCCTTCACACACACACACACACACACACACACACACACACACACACACACACACACACACACACACACACACACACACACACACACACACACACACACACACACACACACACACACACACACACACACACACGCACTAGGGTTATGGCTAGGGTTAGGGTTATAGCTAGGCTTGAGGTTATGGCTAGGCTTGGGGTTTGGGCTAGAGTTTAGGATTATGGCTAGCTTTAGGGTTATTGCCAGGGTTAGGGTTATGGCTAGCCTTAGGGTTATGGTTATGGCTAGGGTTAGGGTTATGGTTATGGCTAGGGTTAGGGTTATGGCTAGGTTTGGGATTATGGCTAGGCTTGGGGCTAGGGCTAGGCTTGATGTTATGGCTAGGCTTGGGGTTAGGGCTATGGTTAAGTTTATGGCTAGGATTAGGGTTATGGCTAGGGTTAGGGTTATGGCTAGGCTTGAGGTTATGGCTAGGCTAGGGATTAGGGCTAGAGTTAGGGTTATGGTTTAGGGTTAATTAGGGTTATGGCTAGGGTTAGGGTTATGGCTAGCGTTAGGTTTCTGGCTAGGGTTAGGGTTAGGGTTCGGGTTATGGCTAGGGTTAGGTTTAGGGTTATGACTAGGGTTAGGGTTCTGGCTAGGGTTAGGGTTAGGGTTAGCGTTATGGCTATGGTTAGGGTTGTGACTAGGATTAGGGTTAGGGTTATGGCTAGGGTTAGGGTTATGGCTAAGTTTGGGATTATGGCTAGGCTTGGGGTTAGGGCTAGAGTTAGGGTTATGGCTAGGGTTAGGGTTATGGATAGAGTTGGGGTTATGTCTAGGGTTAGAGTTGAGCTGGGGTGATGACATGAGGCTAGGGTTAGTGTTATGGCTAGTGTTGGGGTTATGTCTAGGGTTAGGGTTATGACTAGGTTTAGGGTTGAGTGGGGGTGATGACATGAGGCTAGGGTTAGGGTTATGGCTAGGGTTAGGGTTGAGTGGAGGTGATGAAATTAAACTAGGCTTAGGGTTAAATCTAATCAAATTAAACCACATTTTATTTGTCACACGTACCGAATACAACAGACCTTACAGTGAAATGCTTACTTATGAGCCCTTAACCAACAGTGCAGTTTCAAAAATATGGATAAGAATAAGAGATAAAAGTAACAAGTAATTAAAGAATAGCAGTAAAAAAGAACAACATATACAGGGGGGTGCCGGTACAGAGCCAATGTGCGGTGGCACCGGTTAGTTTAAGTAGTATGTACATGTTGGTGGTGTGGTGTGGAGAGGGGAAGGGGAGGGGAGGGGGGGGGGGCAATGAATATGGTCTGGGTAGCCCTTTGACTAGATGTTCAGGAGTCTTATCGCTTGGGGGTAGAATCTGTTTAGAAGCCTCTTGGACCTAGACTTGGCGCTCCGTTACCACTTGCCGTATGGTAGTAAAGAGAACAGTCTATGACTAGGGTGGCTGGAGTCTTTGACAATTTTTGGGGCCTTTCTCTGACACCGCCTGGTATAGAGGTCCTGAATGGCAGGAAGCTTGGCCCCAGTGATGTACTGGGCCGTTTGCACTACCCTCTGTAGGGCCTTGAGGTCAGAGGCCGAGCAGTTGCCATACCAGGCAGTGATGCAACCAGTACATGGAACCATGCTCTCGATGGTGCAGCTGTAGAACCTTTTGAGGATCTGAGGACCCATGCCAAATCTTTTCAATCTCCTGAGGGGGAATAGGTTTTGTTGTGCCTGCTTCACGACTGTCATGGTGTGCTTGAACCATGTTAGTTTGTTGGTAATGTGGACACCAAGGAACTTGAAGCTCTCAACCTGCTCCCGTTGATGAGAATGGAGGCGTGCTTGGTCCTCTTTTTCCTGTAGTCCGCGATCATCTCATTTGTCTTGATCACGCTGAGGGATTGGTTGTTGTCCTAGGCAGTCTCGTTGTTGTGGGTGATCAGGTTCTACCACTGTTATGTCATTGGCAAATTTAATGATGGTGTTGGAGTTGTGCCTGACCATGCAGTCATGAGTGAACAGGGAGTACAGGAGGGGGCTGAGCACGCACCCCGGAGGGGCAACTGTGTTGAGGATCAGCATGGCGGATGTGTTGTTACCTACCCTTACCACCTGGGGGTGGCCCACCAGGAATTCCAGGATCCAGTTGCAGAGGGAGGTGTTTAGTCCCAGGGTCCTTAGCTTATTGATGCGCTTTGAAGGTTCCATGGTGTTGAACACTGAGCTGTAGTCAATGAATAGCATTCTCACATAGGTGTTCCTTTTGTCCAGGTGGGAAGGGGAGTGTGGAGCGCAATAGAGATTGCATTATCTGTGGATCTGTTGGGGCGGTATGCAAATTGCAGTGGGTCTAGGGTTTCTGGGATGATGGTGTTGATGTGAGCCATGACCAGCCATTCAAAGTACTTCATGGCTACAGACGTGAGTGCTATGAGTCGGTAGTCATTTAGGAAGGCTATCTTAGTGTTATTGGGCACAGGCACTATGGTGGGCTGCTTAAAACATATTGGTATTACAGATACGGACAGGGAGAGGTTGAACATGTGAGTGAAGACACTTGCTAGTTGGTCAGGGCATGCTCGCAGTACAAGTCCTGGTAATCCATCTGGCCCTGGCCCTTGTGAATGTTGCCCTGTCTAAAGGTCTTACTCACATCGGCTGCGGAGAGCATGATCACACAGTCTTCCGATACATATGGTGCTCTCATTTATGTTTCAGTGTTATTTGCCTCGAAACGTACATAGAAGTTTATCTCGTCCGGTTGGCTCGTGTCACTGGGCAGCTCTTGGCTGTGCTTCCCTTTGTAGTCTGTAATGGTTTGCAGGCCCTGCCACATCCGACAAGCGTCAGAGCCAGTGTAGTACGACTCGATCTTAGTCCAGTATTGGCACTTTGCCTGTGACGATGGTTCGTCTTAGGGCATAGTGGGATTTCTTATAAGCGTCCGGGTTAGAGTACCCTCCTTGAAAGCGGCAGCTCTAGCCTTTAGCTCAGTGAGGATGCTGCCTGTAATCCATAGCTTCTGCTTGGGGTATGTACTTACGGTCACTGTGCGGACGATGTCATCGATGCACTTATTGATGAAGCCAATGACAGATGTGGTGTACTCCTCAATGCCATTGGAGGAATCCCAGAACATATTCCTGTCTGTGCTAGCAAAAGAGTCCTGTACTTTAGCATCTGCTTCAGCTGACCACTTTTTTTCATCTAGTCATTGGTGCTTCCTGCTTTACTTTTTGCTTGTAAGCAGGAATCATGAGGATGGAATTATGGTCAGATTTGCCAAATGGAGGGCGAGGGAGAGCTTTGTATGCATCTCTGTGTGTGGTCTATAGGTGGTCCAGAGTGCTTTTCCCTCTGGTTGCACATTTAACATGCTGATAGAAATTTGGTAAAACTGATTTAAGTTTCCCTGCATTAAAGTCCCCGGATACTAGGAGCGCCACCTCTGGTTGAGCGTTTTCTTGTTTGCTTATGGCGGAATACAGCTCATTCAAGGCTATCTTCATGCCAGACTCTGACTGTGGTGGTATGTAAACAGCTACAAAGAATACAGATGAAAACTTTCTCGGTAGGTAGTGTTGTCTACAGCTTATCATGAGAAACTCTACCTCAGGTAGACGTCAGGTAGACGTCCTTAGGTATTCCGCACCAGCTGTTGTTGATATTGTCGTCGTTCAGCCACGACTCCGTGAAGCATAAGATGTTACAGTTTTTAATGTCCCATTGGTAGTTTAATCTTGCCCGTAAGTCATCAATTTTATTGTCCAAAGATGGCATGTTTGCTAGCAGAATTGAGGGAAGTGGGTGTTTATTCGATCGCCTCCGACTTTTAAGATGGCAGCCCACTCTCCGGCCTCTCTTTCTCCACCTCTTCTTCACGCAGATCACTGGTGTCGGGGCCAGTTCCCGAGGGAGCCATATATCCTCCGCCTTGGGCTCGTCAGAGTCGTAAAAGAAGAAAAAGTATTCTGATAGTCCGTGGTGAGTAATCACAGTCCTGATGTCTAGAACTTATTTTCGGTCATAAGAGACGGTAGCAGCAAAATTATGTACAAAATGAGTAAAAACACAAGTTACAAACAACACTGATAAAAAAAAAACACAATTCTTTGGGGGAACGTAAAACGTCTGCCTTCTGCTCAGGTGCCATCTTACAACTTAGAGGTGAGTGGGGGTGAGGACATGAAGCTAGGGTTAGGGTTATGACTAGGGTTAGAGTTGAGATGGGGTGATGACATGAAGCTAGGGTTAGGGTTATGACTAGGGTTAGAGTTGAGATGGGGTGATGACATGAAGCTAGGGTTAGGGTTATGACTAGGGTTAGAGTTGAGCTGGGGTGATGACATGAAGCTAGGGTTAGGGTTATGACTAGGGTTAGAGTTGAGCTGGGGTGATGACATGAAGCTAGGGTCTCACGGTTACAGGTATGAGGAGCTGATTGTGGATCAGTTGAGGGAGGAGAAAGTGTACGGGGTGGGAGTGTGCTTGTGTAATGGTGAGGGGAACAGGAAGTATACCACTAGCTAAATTAGGTGACCTTGATTGCACAGAGGAAGGATAATCAAGCAAACACAATATCCACCACCATCACTACACTGTATCCTGACACACTAACTAATAACAATTTATAGAAGAATGATGGAGGGAGAAAAAACTGTGTTCCGTTTTCCAAGTAGAGTATGAATGGTAGAGTGTTTGTGTGGCAGTGACACTGAGGAAGCCAGCCAGCTGTCTGCACTGCCAAGCTCCTCAATTCACAGAGATGTAAAGCAACCCTTCAAAATCAAGACTGTCTTGTATCTCTCTCTCTTTCACACACATTCATACACTCACGCACCTTACACAAAAATGCACAAACACTTATTTCCTCTAGAAAGCATCAACAGACACTTCCTACAACATACTCCAGATGAGTACTATTCAGCAAGTCAATTATTCCTCCAATAGTTGGTCCATGTTTCTTGTAGAAGGATTACCCCTCAAACGAACAGGATGTGTCAGATGACTATTTTCTATTGAACATCTCTCCTCTTTCTGCCTTGTCCATTGATGCCTTGGCAGTATCTGTCCCCAGTCCTAATTAGATTCCCTTGTTGAGCGTCTGCCCAGACACACACACACACACACACACACACACACACACACACACACACACACACACACACACACACACACACACACACACACACACACGCGCGCGCGAACACACACACACACACACACACACGCGCGCGCGCACACACACGCGCGCGCACACACACACACACGCCGCACACACACACACACACACACACACGCACACATGCACGCACACACACACGCACACACTCGCGCGCGCACGCACACACACACACACACACACACACACACGCGCGCGCGCGCACACACACACACACACACGCGCGCGCGCGCACACACAAACACACGCGCGCGCGCGCACGCACACACACACACACACACACACGCGCACACACACAAACAAACACACACACGCGCGCACGCACACAAACACACACACACGCGTGCACGCATACACACGCACACGCATGCACGCGCGCACACACACACACACACACGTACGCACGCACACACACACACACACGCACGCACGCGCGCGCACGCACGCACACACTCGCACACACACACACACACAGAAACACACTGATGTAAATGGAGAACGGCTGGTCCTATCAGGGGAGCGTTGTCTGACATGTAATCCAGTAAAGGCCTCTTTATGTCTTTGAAATGGAGTGTTTTATGTTGTAGCCTGTCAGGGTCAGAACACACAGAGTTATGGTCCTCTGTACTGGACAGGATGTCATGAAGAGGGGTGGAGAGGACAGGGAGGGAGGGAGTGGAGCGGAGTGGATGGAAGAGAGGGTGAGAGGAGAGGAGAGGAGAGGAGAGGAGAGGAGAGGAGAGGAGAGGAGAGGAGAGAGGAGAGGAGAGGTAGAGGAGAGGAGAGGAGAGGAGGAGGAGAGGAGGAGGAGAGGAGAGGAGATGGAAGGGACGGGGGGGAGAGGAGGAGGGGGAGGGAGGGAGTGGAGCGGAGTGGATGGAA
>NC_034188.2:74459584-74477084 GCF_002021735.2 Oncorhynchus kisutch | reverse complement strand
CCTCGCCTGGTTCACCAACTACTTCTCTGATAGAGCTCAGTGTGTCAAATCGGAGGGCCTGTTGTCCGGACCTCTGGCAGTCTCTATGCGGGTGCCACAGGGTTCAATTCTCGGGCCGACTCTCTTCTCTATATACATCAATGATGTCGCTCTTGCTGCTGGTGATTCTCTAATCCACCTCTATGCAGATGACACCATTCTGTATACTTCTGCCCCTTCTTTGGACACTGTGTTAACTAACCTCCAGACGAGCTTCAATGCCATACAACTCTCCTTTCGTGGCCTCCAACTGCTCTTAAACGCAAATAAAACTAAATGCATGCTATACAACCAATCATTGCCAACACCTGCCCACCCTTCCAGCATCACTCCTCTGGACGGCTCTGACTTAGAATATGTGGATAACTACAAATCCCTAGGTGTCTGGCTAGACTGTAAACTCTCCTTCCAGACTCACATTAAGCATCTCCAATCAAAAATTGAATCTAGAATCGGCTTCCTATTTCGCAACAAAGCTTCCTTCACTCATACTGCCAAACATACCCTCGTAAAACTGACCATCCTACCGATCCTTGACTCTACTCAGCAAGCCGGATGTAGTCTATCACAGTGCCATCCGTTTTGTCACCAAAGCCCCAAATACTACCCACCACTGCGACCTGTACGCTCTCGTTGGCTGGCCCTCGCTTCATACTCATCGCCAAACCCACTGGCTACAGGTTATCTACAAGTCTCTGCTAGGTAAAGCCCCTCCCTATCTCAGCTTGCTGGTCACCATAGCAGCACCCACTCGTAGCACACTCTCCAGCAGGTATATCTCACTGGTCACCCCCAAAGCCAATTCCTCCTTTGGTCACCTTTCTTTCCAGTTCTCTGCTGCCACTGACTGGAACAAACTGCAAAAATCACTGAAGCTGGAGATTCCCATCTCCCTCACTAGCTTTAAGAATCAGCTGTCAGAGCAGCTCACAGATCACTGCACCTGTTCATAGCCCATCTGTATACAGCCCATTTATCTACCTCATCCCCATACTGTATTTATTTATTTAGCTCCTTTTGCACCACAGTATCTCTACTTGCACATCCATCTCTTGCACATCTACCATTCCAGTGTTTAATTGCCATATTGTAATTACTTCGCCACCATGGCCTATTTATTGCCTTAACCCCCTTATTTGACCTCATTTGCACTCACTGTATATAGACTTTTTGTTTTCTTTTGTTCTACTGTATTATTGACTGTATGTTTTGTTTATTCCATGTGTAACTCTGTGTTGTTGTATGTGTCGAATTGCTACGCTTTATCTTGGCCAGGTCGCAGTTGCAAATGAGAACTTGTTCTCAACTCGCCTACCTGGTTAAATAAAGGTGTTCTCAACTAGCCTACCTGGTTAAATAAAGGTGTTCTCAACTAGCCTACCTGGTTAAATAAAGGTGTTCTCAACTAGCCTACCTGGTTAAATAAAGGTGTTCTCAACTAGCCTACCTGGTTAAATAAAGGTCAAATAAAATAAAAAAATTAATAAAAGTGAAATGAATAGACAGTCATCTCAGATGTAATGTGTGAATTGCATTTTGAAATGGTAATACTTTCATGTTAAGTTGTGTCATTTTGAACAGGTGATTTTAGTTCAATGAACAAATGATCTTAGCTTTATGTGTATTGTATCCAAGCAATTGGAAAAAGTGTTACATTTTTGAAAAATGTGCATTTTGATCATCGGTTGTGAGTTTTGTGTCTAGAGTTTTGGAAAATGACATCAAGGTTCCGAAATTAGTGCCAAAGTAATTGTAAAAAACTGTAATCAAATATTTCAGTTGTTGTGTATATGACATTTGTTTTATTTGATGACTTTATTATTTTCATTCCAAGTCATCATCTCATCTCTATAGAGCTGCTGCTCTTCAAGGTTAATAAGGAATACTTTTATGACTATCAGTCACTTAGATTGTCTTTTTTGGTAAAGATGCGTTGTGAAGCAACTGCTCTCTATCCCTCGCTATCGTGCATTCTTCTGCCTCTTCTCTCCCACTCGGTGTCTGCACCACACAGACTGGACAAGTAGGCGCACAATGGATTATGGTCATTGTAATTCATTAACACGTTTTCGGCGCAATACTGTGTTTGTTTTTTCATGCTACTTCTATTTTTCACTAAACAATCGCATACTGACATTGTCACGAGAAGTGTATCACATCAAATCCAATCATATCCTATCATATTCTATCATATCCTATCATATTCTATTCTATCCTATCCTATTCTATTATATCCTATCCTATTATATCATAGCATATCATATCCTATCATATTCTACCATATCCTATCATATCATATCATATCATATCCTATCCTATCATATTCTATCCTATCCTATCATATTCTATCATATCCTATCATATTCTATCCTATCCTATCATATTCTATCCTATCCTATCCTATCCTATCATATTCTATCCTATCACATCACATCCTATCATATCATATCATATCATATCCTATCCTATCCTATCCTATCCTATCATATTCTATCATATCCTATCCTATCCTATCCTATCCTATCCTATCCTATCCTATCCTATCCTATCCTATTCTATCCTATCCTATCATATTGGGGCGGCAGGTAGCCTAGTGGTTAGAGCATTGGGCCAGTACCCGAAAGGTTGCTGACAAGGTAAAAATCTGGCGTTCTGAACAAGGCAGTTAACCCACTGTACCTTGGCTGTCATTGTAAATAAGAATTTATTCTTAACTGATTTGCATAGTTAAATGAAGGTTAAATAAATATCCTATCATAGAATAAAATATGAATGAAAATACCTTCCAAAGAAGAGTCTGCAGTCACTCTCTCCATCTCTAAGTATAAAAGGAATCTATTACAGAGGTTTGTCTCTCTCTTCTCTCTGATTGCTCTCTCCTATGGTGAAGAGGAGGGAAGTATGTGGCCTTGTCTGTCCTTGCCACCTATCTCTCTCAGCCTCTCCCCAGCCCTGTCTCTCAGTCTGTACAGTCTGTCCTGTCTGGGCATGCAGTGATTACTGAACCCCAGCTCAGGACAGCCAGAGAGCCAGGACATAATCACTTCCAATCTCCAGAACACACACACATACACTCATCGCACTAAGAGGGGGGCCTGTAAAAACAGCTTCTGATTGCCCATCAGGAAACAGAGAGCTGGTGCAGCAGGCTTCAGATTTCAGACTAGACCTTTCTGTCTTCTACACTTTTCTTCCCATTTTTTTTTTACGCCCACGTTAAAGTCATTGTTATTTGAAGGCTTTTATTGTGGGACACACATTAAATGCATTTTATAGACCATAAACAGCCTATTGTTTTCTAGAAAGATCTAATTAAATGGGATGTGTGTCTTTTTGTCAATAACAGCTTGTGCGCGATGTCTGATAATAAAGAAGTCTCGAGGTATTGCTCGCCTGAGGTAGAGTACCTTATGATAAACTGTAGACCACACTATCTACCAAGAGAGATCTCATCTGTATTATTCGTAGCCGTCTATTTACCCCCACAAAGCGAAGCTGGCACTAAGACCGCTCTCAACCAACTCTATAAGGCCGTAAACAAAGAAGAAAATGCTCACCCAGAAGTGGCGCTCCTAGTGGCCGGGGACTGTAATGCAGGCAATCTTAAATCAGTTTAGCCAAATTTTTACCAGCATGTCACATGTGCAACTAGGGAAAAATCTGTTTCCTAGACCACCATCCTAGACCACCTTTACTCCACACACAGAGATACATACAAAGCTCTCCCCTGTCGTCCATTTGTCAAATCTGACAACAATGCTATCCTCCTTATTCCTGCTTACAAGCTAAAACTAAAGCAGGAAGCACCAGTGACTCGCTCAATACAGAAGTGGTCAGCTGGCACGGATGCTACACTACGGGACTGTTTTGCTAGCACAGACTGGAATATGTTCCGGGATTCATCCAATGGCATTGAGGAATACATCATCTCAGTCACCGGCTTCATCAATAATTGCATCGATGACGTCGTCCACACAGTGACTGTAAGTACATATCTCAATCAGAAGCCATGGATTACAGGCAGCATCCGCATTGAGCTAAAGGCAAGAGCTGCCGCTTTCAAGGAGCGGGAATAATCCTGAATCTTGTAAGATATCCCGCTATGCCCTCAGACGAACCATAAAACAAGCAAAGCGTCAATACATGATTAAGATTGAATCCTACTACACTGGCTTTGACACTTGTCGGATGTGGCGGGGCTTGAAAACTGTTACGGACTACAAAGGAAAACCCAGGCGCGAGCTGCCCAGTGACGTAAGCCTACCAGACGAGCTAAATTACTTTTTCCCACAGAACTGCCGCTCACTGAATGTGTTTTGTTTGTCACACCATTCTTTGTAAACTCTAGAGACTGTGGTGGGTAAAAATCCCAGGAGGGCAGTTGTTTCTGAGATGCTGGAATCACCATGTGTGGCATCAACAATCATACCACGGTCAAAGTTGCTTAGATTACTCATCTTGCCTGTTCTAATGTTTGGTCGAACAACATCTAAAGCTCTCTACTCTATATACTCTATATATTGAGTTGCAGGCAGCCACATGATTCGCTGTTCGAATGTAACCTTCCTTGATGGGCTAAATCAGGTCTGTAGAGCTGATGGTATGACCTATGTCATTGTGTGGGATAATGTCAGGTTCCACCATGCTCAAATGGTGCAAGCATGGTTTCAGGCCCATCCACAATTTACCACCCTGTACTTCCCCCATACTCTCCTTTCCTAAAACCCGATTGAGGAATTTTTCTCCACATGGAGGTGGAAGGTATATGATAGGTGCCCTCATGAACAAGCCACCCTTCTCCAGGCTATGGATGACACATGCAATGACATCACGGCAGACCAGTGTCAGGCCTGGATTCGCCTTGCCCGAAGATTCTTCCCAAGATGTTTGGCTAATGAAAACATCCATTGTGATGTGGATGAGAACCTGTGGCCAAATCCACAACACAGGGTTGATGGAAATATAGAAGTACAGTAATCAATCCTTTGTTCTGGTTTTTACAGTCAACAAGGTGAGGAACATTGCAGTGATGTTTTACAGTAAACCAGGTGAGGAACATTGCAGTGATGTTTTACAGTAAACCAGGTGAGGAACATTGCAGTGATGTTTTACAGTAAACCAGGTGAGGAACATTGCAGTGATGTTTTACAGTAAACCAGGTGAGGAACATTGCAGTGATGTTTTACAGTGAACCAGGTGAGGAACATTGCAGTGATGTTTTACAGTAAACCAGGTGAGGAACATTGCAGTGATGTTTTACAGTAAACCAGGTGAGGAACATTGCAGTGATGTTTTACAGTAAACCAGGTGAGGAACATTGCAGTGATGTTTTACAGTAAACCAGGTGAGGAACATTGCAGTGATGTTTTACAGTAAACCAGGTGAGGAACATTGTAGTTGATGTTTTACTGTCGTTTTTTTCTTTTTTGGTAGCAAATTATTTTTGCTTTGATTCAAAGAAACCTATGTTGTGATTTTATTGTATTTTATCAATAAATGTCAGATTTTGTTCAATGATTCCAGTGTCTGTAATATTCTCTCTACTAGTCCGTTTACAGTGATATATATATACATATATATATATTTTTTTTTACATGTAGTAGCATATTGAAACATATATTTTGTACTACAATATTTAATGTTTTTACGAACAACTACACAGTGAAACTATTGGTATCTTATGTGTGGATGATCTAAATTAATGTTACAATGGTATTTCATGATAAATGAGTTATTTGAACCAATGATTCTGCAAGTGCAAGGTTTCTTTAAAGATATGAATGCACAATGCAATGTTTTGAACATTGGACAGCCTGTGTTACAAGTGATGACCGTTTTGAGTTTTGTGTCTAGAGTTTTGAAAAATGACCACAAGGTTCTGAAATTAGTGCCAAAGGGATTGTAAAAAAAACTGTAATACAGACACAGGGAACAAATGGGGGAGCAGACAGTTGTAGGGAAGGCAATCAACACAGGGAAGGAGTCCAGGTGAGTCCAATGAGAGCTGCTGCGAGTAATGATGGTGACAGGTGTGTATAATGAAGGTTAGCCTGGTGCCCTCGAGCTCCAGAGAGGGAGAGCGGGAGCAGGCGTAACAATATGAGCTTGTGCTTATGTGTGTTTTGTTTGTTTGTCTGTGTGATTGTGTGTGTAATCATTTCCATCTCCGCTTCTTCTGCTGATGTGTTTCAGAACATCTGTTTATCTCTGTTGCTGTCTTTTTCTTCCTCTGTTTCAACTGAATTAGAACTTTCTTACAACTTTGAAATGAAAAACAGTGATGGAGAGAGGCAGAAAAACAGTGATGGAGAGAGGCAGAAAAACAGTGATGGAGAGAGGCAGAAAAACAGTGATGGAGAGAGGCAGAAAAACAGTGATGGAGAGAGGCAGAAAAACAGTGATGGAGAGAGGCAGAAAAACAGTGATGGAGAGAGGCAGAAAAACAGTGATGGAGAGAGGCAGAAAAACAGTGATGGAGAGAGGCAGAAAAACAGTGATGGAGAGAGGCAGAAAAACAGTGATGGAGAGAGGCAGAAAAAGGAAACAAATGAGTTGAGAAGGAGAATCTACCAGTATAATAGATGAATCAGGTTTTTTGGCCCTTCAGACATAGAAACAGAGAGAGAGAGAGAAACAGAGAAAGATGGAGGGGAGAGAAAAAGAGAGAATGGGAGAGAAAGTGAGCGAGAAGAAAAAACAGGGAGAACAGCAACATGGGAATACGGTTTCTATAATTTTCCTCTCGTTCACGCTCCAGCAAAGACCATGCTTCCAACAGGGTGACTCGTCATCCGTGGTGAAATACACACACTCCTCCAATCGCCAGCAATGGAAAACACTTGCCAATCTGTTACCTGACTCACCACAGCAACGTGTACCCCCGCTTTACTGCACACCGCAAACGGCCTCTTAACAAGACCTGAGGGTGAGGAAGTGAGTGTGCGTGTGCGTGTGTATGTGAGAGAGACTGTGTGTGGTTGTGGGAGAAGTGTGGTTGTGTGTGTGTGTATGGTTGTGTGAACAGTGTGGTTGTGTGTGTATGGTTGTATGGTTGTGTGAACAGTGTGTTCTTGTTTAATTTGAATTGGCTGGGCATTTCTTCAGGGAATCTGCTAGTTATCGCTGGTGGATATTTAATGTTTCTTATCCTTTCCACTTCCTGGAGATGAGCTACTGTACTGTACACAGGAAGACAAACCTGCTGGGCTACATGGTACAACATCATCACTTTTTAATGGGTTTAATGGGTTTCTATTGAGGACAATTAAATGATAGGCCTATCTGATTATTTTACTTTGATAGAAATGCAAATAAGTTTGTGATGCAAAGGGTAATAGGCATGGCGGGGTGGACTGAGGGGGTCGTGAGAACAGGAGGAGACACAGGAGGAGAGGACAGGAGATGGGTAAAAAAGAGAAACGGAGGAGGATGAACTCTCTCCCTCGATCACATTATTCAGGGGTGACATACGCGTGAGCCGGTGTTAGAGAGAGAAACCATAGGAAGTGCGTCCGTGTCAACACTCAGGCTTATAGATCAGGCCAAATGACATGTTCTCCCTCTCTTCTGTCTCTCATCTTCTCTGTCTCGCTTCTCTGTATCACTTCTCTTCTCTGACTCTCATCGCTCTCTTCTCTGTCTCTCATCGCTCTCTCTTCTGTCTCATCGCTGTCTCTCTTCTCTGTCTTGTCTCTCAATGCTGTCTCTCTTCTCTGTCTTGCTTCTCATCGCTGTCTCTCTTCTCTGTCTTGCTTCTCATCGCTGTCTCTTCTCTGTCTTGCTTCTCATCGCTGTCTCTTCTCTGTCTTGCTTCTCTTCTGTCTCTCCTCTGTCTCTCTTCTCTCTTCTGTCTCTCTTCTCTTCTGTCTCTTCTGTCTTGCTTCTCTTCTCTGTCTCGCTTCTCTGTATCACTTCTCTTATCTTTCTCTCTTCTCTGTCTCGCTTCTCTTCTCTGTCTCTCTCTTCAATTCAATTCAAGGGGCTTTATTGGCATGGGAAACATGTGCTAACATTGCCAAAGCAAGTGAGGTAGATAATATACAAAAGTGAAATAAACAATAAAAATTAACAGTAAACATTACACACTTAAAGTACACAATGGTTACAATGGTGTTTGTTCTTCACTGGTTTCCCTTTTCTTGTGGCAACAGGTCACAAATCTTGCTGCTGTGAAGGCACACTGTGGAATTTCACCCAGTAGATATGAGAGTTTATCAAAATTGGAATTGTTTTCGAATTCTTTGTGGATCTGTGTAATCTGAGGGAAATATGTCTCTCTTATATGGTCATACATTTGGCAGGAGGCTAGGATGTGCAGCTCAGTTTCCATCTCATTTTGTGGGCAGTGTGCACATAGCCTGTCTTCTCTTGAGATCCATGTCTGCCTACGGCGGCCTTTCTCAATAGCAAGGCTATGCTCACTGAGTCTGTACATAGTCAAAGTTTTCGTTAAATTTAGGTCAGTCACTGTGTACTCTCTGTTGAGGGCCAAATAGCATTCAAGTTTGCTCTGTTTTTCTTGTTAATTCTTTCCAATATGTCAAGTAATTATCCTTTTGTTTTCTCATGATTTGGTTGGGTCTAATTGAGCTGCTGTCCTGGGGCTCTGTGGGGTGTGTTTGTGTTTGTGAACAGAGCCCCAGGACCAGCTTGCTTAGGGGACTCTTCTCCAGGTTAATCTCTCTGTAGGTGATGGCTTTGTTATGGAAGGTTTGGGAATCACTTCCTTTTAGGTTGTAGAATTTAACGGCTCTTTTCTGGATTTTGATAATTATTGGGTATCGGCCTAATTCTGCTCTGCATGCATTATTTGGTGTTCTACGTTGTACACAGAGGATATTTTTGCAGAGTTCTGCATGCAGAGTCTCAATTTGGTGTTTGGCCCATTTTGTGAAGTCTTGGTTGGTGAGCGGACCCCAGATCTCACAACCATAAAGGGCAATGGGCTCTATGACTGATTCAAGTATTTTTAGCCAGATCCTAATTGGTATGTTGAAATTTATGTTCGTTTTGACGGCATAGAATGCCCTTCTTGCCCTGTCTCTCAGATCGTTCACAGCTTTGTGGAAGTTACCTGTGGCGCTGATGTTTAGGCTAAGGTACGTATAGTTTTTTTGTGTGCTCTAGGGCAACAGTGTCTAGATGGAATTTGTATTTGTGGTCCTGGCGACTGGAACTTTTTTGGAACACCATTATTTTGGTCTTACTGATATTTCTCTGTCTCTCATCTGTCTCTCCTCTCTGTCTCTCTTCTCTGTCTCTTTTCTCTTCTGTCTCTTTTCTCTTCTGTCTCTTTCTGTCTCTCTTCTGTCTCTCTTCTGTCTCTCTTCTCTTCTCCTCTCTCTTCTCTTCTCTTCTCTTCTCTTCTCTTCTCTTCTCTTCTCTTCTCTTCTCTTCTCTTCTCTTCTGTTTCTCTTCTCTTCTGTCTCTCCTCTTCTGTCTCTCTTCTCTTCTGTCTCTCTTCTCTTCTGTCTCTCCTCTCTCTCTTCTCTGTCTCTCTTCTCTTCTCTTCTCTGTCTCTCTTCTCTGTCTCTTCTCTTCTCTTCTCTGTCTCTCCTCTTCTCTGTCTCTTCTGTCTCTCTTCTCTTCTCTGTCTCGGTTCTCTTCTCTTTCTCTCTTCTCTTCTGTCTCCTCTTCTCTTCTCTGTCTCTCTTCTCTTCTCTGTCTCTCTTCTCTTCTCTGTCTCCTCTTCTCTGTCTCCTCTTCTCTTCTCTGTTTCTCTTCACTTCTCTGTCTCTCTTCTCTGTCTCCTCTTCTCTTCTCTGTCTCTCTTCACTTCTCTGTCTCTCTTCTCTGTCTCTCTTCACTTCTCTGTCTCTCTTCTCTGTCTCTCTTCACTTCTCTGTCTCTCTTCACTTCTCTGTCTCTCTTCACTTCTCTGTCTCTCTTCTCTTCTCTGTCTCTCTTCTCTTCTCTGTCTCTCTTCTCTTCTCTGTCTCTCTTCTCTTCTCTGTCTCTCTTCTCTTCTCTGTCTCCTCTTCTCTGTCTCTTCTCGTCTGTCTCTCTTCTCTGTCTCTCTTCTCTGTCTCTCACTCTTTTCTTCTCACTCTTTTCTTCTCTCTCGCTTCTAATCTCTCTCTTCTCTGTCTCGCTTCTCTGTCTCTCTTCTATGTTTAGCGATACATCTCTGTATAGCGATAAATCTCTTATCTGTCTCTTTACTGTCTATCTACTCTGTCGCTCTTCTCTATCTCTCTTCGCTGTCTCGCTTCTCTTCTCTGTCTTTCTTATATTCTCTGACTTGCTTCTCTTCTCTTCTGTCTCTCTTCTCTGTCTTGCTTCGCTGTCTCTCTTCTATGTTTAGTGATACATCTCTGTATAGCGATAAATCTCTTATCTGTCTCTCTACTGTCTATTTTCTCCTTCGCTCTTCTCTTCTGTCTCTCTTCTCTCTTCTCTTCTCCATCTCTCTTCTGTCTCTCTTCTGTCTCGCTTCTCTGTCTCTCTTCTCTGTCTTCTCTTCTCCGTCTCTCTTCTCGTCTAAATCTCTTCTCTGTCTCTCTTCTCCGTCTCCATCTCTTCTCTGTCTCTCTTCTCTGTCTCTCTTCTCGTCTCCATCTCTTCTCTGTCTCTCTTCTCGTCTCCATCTCTTCTCTGTCTCTCTTCTCGTCTCCATCTCTTCTCTGTCTCTCTTCTCGTCTCCATCTCTTCTCTGTCTCTCTTCTCATCTCCATCTCTTCTTTGTCTCTCTTCTCGTCTCCATCTCTTCTCTGTCTCTCTTCTCGTCTCCATCTCTTCTCTGTCTCTCTTCTCGTCTCCATCTCTTCTCTGTCTCTCTTCTCTTCTCTGTCTCTCTTCTCTTCTGTCTTCTCTTCTCTGTCTCTCTTCTCTGTCTCTTCTCTGTCTCTCTTCTCGTCTCCATCTCTTCTCTGTCTCTCTTCTCGTCTCTGTCTCTCTTCTCTTCTGTCTTCTCTTCTCTGTCTCTCTTCTCTGTCTCTTCTCTGTCTCTCTTCTCGTCTCCATCTCTTCTCTGTCTCTCTTCTCTGTCTCTCTTCTCGTCTCTGTCTCTCTTCTCTTCTCTGTCTCTCTTCTCTGTCTCTTCTCTTCTCTGTCTCTTCTCTTTCTCGCTTCTCTGTCGCTATTCAATGTATCACTTCTCTTATCTGTCTCTCGTTTGTCTCTCTTCTCTGTCTCGCTTCCTTGTCTAGCTTCTCTACGTCCCTTCTCTGAATCTCTTCTTTTCTCTGTCTCTCTTCTCTGTCTCGCTTCTTGTCTCTGTCTTCTCTTCTCTGTCTCCATCTCTTCTCTGTCCCTCTTCTCGTCTCCATTTCTTCTCTGTCTCTCTTCTCATCTCTGTCTCTCTTCTCTGTCTCTCTTCTCTTCTCTTTCTAGCTTCTCTTCGCTGTCTCTCTCCTCTGTCTCGCTTCTCTGTCGCTATTCAATGTATTGCTTCTCTTATCTGTCTCTCGTTTATGTCTCTCTTCTCTGTCTCGCTTCCTTGTCTAGCTTCTCTACGTCCCTTCTCTGAATCTCTTCTTTTCTCTGTCTCGCTCTCTGTCTCGCTTCTCTGTCTCCTTTTCTTCTGTCTCTCTGTCTCGCTTCTGTCTCGCTTCACTTCTCTCTCGCTTCTCAGACTCGCTTCTGTCTCTCTTCTCTGTCTCCTTTTCTTCTGTCTCTCTTCTCTGACTTGCTTCTCTCTCTCCTTTTCTCTGTCTCTCTTCTCTGTCTCGCATCTCTTCCCTGTCTCTCTTCTTAGCTCTGTCTCTCTTTTCTTCTCTGTTCTCTTCTGTCTCCTTCTTTTCTCTTCTCCCTGTCTCTCCTCTCTGTCTCTCTTTTCTGTATATCTTCTATTCTCTATCTTCTCCGTGTTTCCTCTCTGTCTCTTCTCTCTCCTCCGTGTTTCCTCTCTGTCTCTATTCTCTTCTCTGTCTCTTCTCTGTCTCTTCTCTCTCTCTCTTGTCTCTTCTGTCTCTTTTCTCTGTCTCTTCTGTCTCTTTTCTCTGTCTCTTCTGTCTCTTCTGTCTCTTCTCTGTCTCTTCTCTGTCTCTTCTCTGTCTCCTCTGTCTCTCTTCTCGGTCTCTCTTCTCTGTCTCTTCTGTCTCTCTTCTGTCTCTCTTCTCTGTCTCTTCTGTCTCTCTTCTCTGTCTCTTTATTTTTCTTCTCTTTTCTGTCTTCCTTTTTCTTTCTTAATAGTTTCTGTACAGTCAGTGTACTGTATTATCTTTGCCCATGGTATGAGACACCTGGGCTGAAGTCGGTAGTAGGATGCTTCTTGCTCTGAGGCTATAAACTTGAGACCATTGTTAATTCTCAAATGTCAGTTTTTCTTATTTTGTTCAGTTTTCACTAACTGCTACAGTCTGGTCTTCTTATTCCTATGGGCTAACCTTACTACAGGAGAGTGTTTTGTGGCCACACACACACGCACGATATCTCTTATTGTTTCAGTCTATCCCCTACCTCAGTTCTAGACAGATGTTGATTAAACACCTCTATTTTATGAGAGTTGTCCCAAAGACATGTTTTTGTTTTCGTATACACATGCTATCAGGCCGACATAGGGAACAGACATTTCCTTTATAGTGAGTTAGCTTTACATTCCTTCTTGAGCTCCAGATCAGATATGACCTCATCAGAATCTCTGAAACCTCTGAATAGTTCTTAGGGTTGGGGTCAATTTGAATATATTTCAGTCAGTTTGGGGATACATAAGTTAATTGAACCCAAACCTGGTTGTTATCATAGACAGTTATCCTTTGCTAGTTTGTTCACTAAACAGACTTTCTCAAGATGTGCTCCTTTAAAACCCCCCTTTCCACATTGGACTCTCTCTGGAGTTCAATTACATGTTATCTGTCTGAATGCTCTGATATCGTGTTGGCACAGACAGATAGGGACTACAGAGAATATAGACATTAGTTACTGTGGAGAAGGAGACTATAGAGTACATTACTGTGGAGCAGGAGACTATAGAGTACATTACTGTGGAGCAGGAGACTATAGAGTACATTACTGTGGAGCAGGAGACTATAGAGTACATTACTGTGGAGAAGGAGACTATAGAGTACATTACTGTGGAGAAGAAGACTTATGGGACTTTGAGTCGTAGGTCAGGGGTCAACAGGCTGTAAAAGTGACAGAACCAAAGTGGAAAATCCATGAGCCGTTATTGGATGGTAGTGGTTTCAGTGAGCCATTGTTATTGGATGGTGTGGTTGGATTGGTCCACTGATTAACTGGGGACATTTCTAACTAAATGAAGCTGGAGTTTCTTGATGGAAAAGCAAAGACTTTCACTGTAACATGCACTTCTGGAAAGCAACATCATCAGAGAAATCATGTCGAGCTCTGTATTGGCTAGCACATACCTACATGCATTTATTGTCAATTCATCATATGAACAAACATTCTCAGTATTAGTATTTGAGTTGATGAGGAGCTGAATAGGGGTCATGATATGAGCAGTCTGATTTGCATTAGAGGGCCAAGCTGGCCCTGGCCGGTAAAGGCTGAGTTTGAATGGGTTTGTTGGAAGGAGGTCCAAATGCTTGGCAACTACTGATTGATGCGTTGGCCTGGTTCTGGAGAACTCTAGCAAGTTAAATAACATCAGGAACACTGCCCAGACCAGATTGTGTGTGTCTGAGTGTGTGCATGTGTGCGAGTGCGTGTGTGTTGGAAAGAACGAAATAGAAAGAGTGTGTAGTGTGTGTGTGGTTAGTGTGTCGAACACATGTCACTCTCAGTGCACTGCAGTGCGTTAATGTTCTACTGTTCAGTGTATTTCAGTGCGTTAATGTTCTACTGTTCAGTCTATTTCAGTGTGTTAATGTTCTACTGTTCAGTGTATTTCAGTGTGTTAATGTTCTACTGTTCAGTGTATTTCAGTGCGTTAATGTTCTACTGTTCAGTGTATTTCAGTGTGTTAATGTTCTACTGTTCAGTACCCTGCAGTGTGTTAATGTTCTACTGTTCAGTACCCTGCAGTGTGTTAATGTTCTACTGTTCATTGTATTTCAGTGGGTTAATGTTCTACTGTTCAGTGTATTTCAGTGGGTTAATGTTCTACTGTTCAGTGTATTTCAGTGTGTTAATGTTCTACTGTTCAGTGTATTTCAGTGGGTTAATGTTCTACTGTTCAGTACCCTGCAGTGCGTTAATGTTCTACTGTTCAGTGTATTTCAGTGCGTTAATGTTCTACTGTTCAGTGTATTTCAGTGTGTTAATGTTCTACTGTTCAGTACCCTGCAGTGTGTTAATGTTCTACTGTTCAGTACCCTGCAGTGTGTTAATGTTCTACTGTTCAGTGTATTTCAGTGTGTTAATGTTCTACTGTTCAGTACCCTGCAGTGTGTTAATGTTCTACTGTTCAGTACCCTGCAGTGCGTTAATGTTCTACTGTTCAGTACCCTGCAGTGTGTTAATGTTCTACTGTTCAGTGTATTTCAGTGGGTTAATGTTCTACTGTTCAGTGTATTTCAGTGTGTTAATGTTCTACTGTTCAGTACCCTGCAGTGTGTTAATGTTCTACTGTTCAGTACCCTGCAGTGTGTTAATGTTCTACTGTTCAGTACCCTGCAGTGTGTTAATGTTCTACTGTTCAGTACCCTGCAGTGTGTTAATGTTCTACTGTTCAGTACCCTGCAGTGTGTTAATGTTCTACTGTTCAGTACCCTGCAGTGTGTTAATGTTCTACTGTTCAGTGCACTGCAGTGTGTTAATATTCTACTCTTCAGTGTATTTCAGTGTGTTAATGTTCTACTGTTCAGTGTATTTCAGTGTGTTAATGTTCTACTGTTCAGTGGGTTAATGTTCTACTGTTCAGTGTATTTCAGTGGGTTAATGTTCTACTGTTCAATGTATTTCAGTGTGTTAATATTCTACTCTTCAGTGTATTTCAGTGTGTTAATGTTCTACTGTTCAGTGTATTTCAGTGTGTTAATGTTCTACTCTTCAGTGGGTTAATGTTCTACTGTTCAGTGTATTTCAGTGGGTTAATGTTCTACTGTTCAATGTATTTCAGTGGGTTAATGTTCTACTGTTCAGTGTATTTCAGTGGGTTAATGTTCTACTGTTCAATGTATTTCAGTGGGTTAATGTTCTACTGTTCAGTGTATTTCAGTGTGTTAATGTTCTACTGTTCAGTACCCTGCAGTGTGTTAATGTTCTACTGTTCAGTACCCTGCAGTGTGTTAATGTTATACTGTTCAGTGTATTTCAGTGTGTTAATGTTCTACTGTTCAATGTATTTCAGTGTGTTTATGTTCTACTCTTCATTGTGTTAATGTTCTACTCTTCAGTGGGTTAATGTTCTACTGTTCAGTACCCTGCAGTGTGTTAATGTTCTACTGTTCAGTGCACTGCAGTGTGTTAATATTCTACTGTTCAGTACCCTGCAGTGTGTTAATGTTCTACTGTTCAGTACCCTGCAGTGTGTTAATGTTCTACTGTTCAGTACCCTGCAGTGTGTTAATGTTCTACTGTTCAGTACCCTGCAGTGTGTTAATGTTCTACTGTTCAGTGCACTGCAGTGTGTTAATATTCTAATGTTCAGTACCCTGCAGTGTGTTAATGTTCTACTGTTCAGTGTATTTCAGTGTGTTAATGTTCTACTGTTCAATGTATTTCAGTGTGTTAATGTTCTACTGTTCAGTGCCCTGCCATGTGTTAATGTTCTACTGTTCAGTGTATTTCAGTGTGTTAATGTTCTACTGTTCAATGTATTTCAGTGTATTAATGTTCTACTGTTCAGTACCCTGCAGTGTGTTAATGTTCTACTGTTCAGTGTATTTCAGTGTGTTAATGTTCTACTGTTCAATGTATTTCAGTGTGTTTATGTTCTACTCTTCATTGTGTTAATGTTCTACTGTTCAGTGGGTTAATGTTCTACTGTTCAGTGTATTTCAGTGGGTTAATGTTCTACTGTTCAGTGTATTTCAGTGGGTTAATGTTCTACTGTTCAATGTATTTCAGTGGGTTAATGTTCTACTGTTCAGTGTATTTCAGTGTGTTAATGTTCTACTGTTCAGTACCCTGCAGTGTGTTAATGTTCTACTGTTCAGTGCACTGCAGTGTGTTAATATTCTACTGTTCAGTACCCTGCAGTGTGTTAATGTTCTACTGTTCAGTACCCTGCAGTGTGTTAATGTTCTACTGTTCAGTACCCTGCAGTGTGTTAATGTTCTACTGTTCAGTACCCTGCAGTGTGTTAATGTTCTACTGTTCAGTGCACTGCAGTGTGTTAATATTCTACTGTTCAGTACCCTGCAGTGTGTTAATGTTCTACTGTTCAGTACCCTGCAGTGTGTTAATGTTCTACTGTTCAGTACCCTGCAGTGTGTTAATGTTCTACTGTTCAGTACCCTGCAGTGTGTTAATGTTCTACTGTTCAGTACCCTGCAGTGTGTTAATGTTCTACTGTTCAGTGCACTGCAGTGTGTTAATATTCTACTCTTCAGTGTATTTCAGTGTGTTAATGTTCTACTGTTCAGTGTATTTCAGTGTGTTAATGTTCTACTGTTCAGTGGGTTAATGTTCTACTGTTCAGTGTATTTCAGTGGGTTAATGTTCTACTGTTCAATGTATTTCAGTGTGTTAATATTCTACTCTTCAGTGTATTTCAGTGTGTTAATGTTCTACTGTTCAGTGTATTTCAGTGTGTTAATGTTCTACTCTTCAGTGGGTTAATGTTCTACTGTTCAGTGTATTTCAGTGGGTTAATGTTCTACTGTTCAATGTATTTCAGTGGGTTAATGTTCTACTGTTCAGTGTATTTCAGTGGGTTAATGTTCTACTGTTCAATGTATTTCAGTGGGTTAATGTTCTACTGTTCAGTGTATTTCAGTGTGTTAATGTTCTACTGTTCAGTACCCTGCAGTGTGTTAATGTTCTACTGTTCAGTACCCTGCAGTGTGTTAATGTTCTACTGTTCAGTGTATTTCAGTGTGTTAATGTTCTACTGTTCAATGTATTTCAGTGTGTTTATGTTCTACTCTTCATTGTGTTAATGTTCTACTCTTCAGTGGGTTAATGTTCTACTGTTCAGTACCCTGCAGTGTGTTAATGTTCTACTGTTCAGTGCACTGCAGTGTGTTAATATTCTACTGTTCAGTACCCTGCAGTGTGTTAATGTTCTACTGTTCAGTACCCTGCAGTGTGTTAATGTTCTACTGTTCAGTACCCTGCAGTGTGTTAATGTTCTACTGTTCAGTACCCTGCAGTGTGTTAATGTTCTACTGTTCAGTGCACTGCAGTGTGTTAATATTCTACTGTTCAGTACCCTGCAGTGTGTTAATGTTCTACTGTTCAGTACCCTGCAGTGTGTTAATGTTCTACTGTTCAGTACCCTGCAGTGTGTTAATGTTCTACTGTTCAGTACCCTGCAGTGTGTTAATGTTCTACTGTTCAGTACCCTGCAGTGTGTTAATGTTCTACTGTTCAGTACCCTGCAGTGTGTTAATGTTCTACTGTTCAGTACCCTGCAGTGTGTTAATGTTCTACTGTTCAGTGTATTTCAGTGTGT